>NC_087533.1:3900000-3997315 GCF_963921805.1 Phalacrocorax carbo
TACCCAGTGGGACAACACTGGACGCCTCTGCTCCCTGTAGGGTCAACAGAAATAGATAGGAGCCATCAGGGGACACTTCAGATGCCTGCACTTGCCAGTGCAGATGCTTGCCAGTCTGCCTGCTCACACGCCAGTGCCCTGTTCTGCTCTGCCAGCACGCTCGGCCTCGCCTTCTGCTCTCAGCCCAGTGTCTTAGATCAGGGAACTCCCAGAGCTAATCTCATCACTGCTAATTACTGCAAACGAGACCAGAAGCGCTCTGGTACTTGCCCTTCTGCATCATACACATGCTAAGGGCAGCCCCTGTCCACGGGGAACCATAGTGCGTGTCTTCTGCATTTCACAGCACATTTCATTGGCTCCATGTGACCTTAACTGCAGCTACAGATCAGAGAGGAGAAGCCTCTAGGAGCAAAGCACACGGGTGAATGAAGGAACCCTTTCTGCTTTATTAATGTGCAGTGTCTGTCTCAGGATGCTGCCAGAGCCAGCCTCAAAGCGGGCCGCGGAAGAGAGACATTCAGTCTGAATTTGCTTTCAGCCTTAAAAGCGTGTATATTCCTGTGGCCATCCAAGCTAAAGTGGAAGCCGTCAGGGAAGGGAAAGGGGTCATGTATGGCGTGAATAAACAGATCCCTGGTATGAAAAACTGGGGAAGGAGGCAATCCTCCTTCCCTGTCCCTTGCTGCAAGAGCTCGGCCTCAGGAGAGGAAGGAAACAAGTCCTTTCTGAGCTGGAAGCCAGGTGAGGTACAGTGCACCTGGCACTGTGAGACCATTGCATACCTGCAGACTGGGAAAGGCACAGGAGTTCATTTAGAGCCCCAGTAGGAGTGGAACAAACAGCAACGGTGGGAAGTCGCTTGGGAACCTTCCCCTGCTCAAGCCTGACAAGGCTGTCAGGTCGTGCTGAAATTCATCCTGCCATCACAGTTCCTGGAGCCGCAAACTTCCAGGCTGAGCTCTCAGCCCCATTGCCTACTTACAACAGCACGAGGGACCACCCAGCGTCCCCAGACGCTGCAGGAGGAAGAGCTCCGGAGGGGAGCGCAGCACACACCTCCCAGCAGAGAGACACCCCTCTCCGAGGCAGCGCATGAAGGGCTCTGCTCTTCTGGGAGGAGAGGCAAGCGCTGACAAACGCATGCTCCTCACGTGTGCAGCAACCCAGGGACAACCGCACAGAGCATCTCTGAACAAGATGTCCTGCAAGCCTGCGACCGTGCTGACACCGTTCAGGCGTAGCTCTGAAAGGGCTCGGCTACCTCAGCTGGGGATCTGTGCAGAGCAGGCACCAGGCTCTTGACAGCTACAGAATTTAACCAGTGGACACTCTGGGATGAGAGCAAACAAATGCAAACAGCAAGCAAGGAAGAGAAACCCCAGGGACTCCTCAGCCAAGAACAGACATGAATTAACTTAACAGCCAGCCAAGTGCAATACATCGGGGTGGTGGAGAAGAAGGGTGGATAGCACCTGATCAGGAACCAGCCAGAAATCTCCTCCAGGGTGGGGGATGGAAGGAGGATGGCTAAGGTTTCTTTTGCTAGGCATGTGCTTCTGCACACGCACGTTGGACAACAGGTGATGTTCCAACCCTAACAAGGCTCCCCATGGGGAAAGGCTGCTCCTCATTAGCTTTCTTTACAGTAAAAATTATCTGCCTCCTGATCACATGCAACAGGATAAACTGGGGGTCCCGTTACTTCGCACAGGATGATGCCTTTGACCCTGGGAAACACACACTTTGCAGTGCCAAAGTGACGAAGCTCCAGAAAAAACTTCAGGGCAGCTGCAGTGGGACCACCATACAGACAAGACGGATCCAGAGCTCAGGAGGGGATGTACACAGCATCTCCTCAGCTCGCTGCACAGCATCTTTTAGACCCCACATGCTAATCCGCTGTGTTCAGCCAGTTGGGAACCCCCCAGCAGGGTCTTACCTCCTCAAAGAGCTCCAGGCTGTAGGTGTTATCATCATCGGCAAAGTAAACAATCCCAGGCTGGCTGTTATTTTTGTTAAAGGTCTCTCTCAGCCATCTCAGGGCAAGGTTCCTCTGCATGGTCCCCCGGGGAATGCGGGGATCCCTCATGTCTCCCCGCAGCTTGTAGTTGCGGGGCGTCTCCACGTTGAGGTGGGTGTAGTTAAGCCCCGTGTCCCGCAGCAGCCGGGTGATGAGAGGCGTGCGCCGCTGTGAGTCCTCCACCAGGATCCAGTGCAGGTTCGGAACATGCAGGAGGGTGTTGGCCAGGCGCGTCAGCTCTGCCTTCTGTACGGGCCGGCTGTAGGTGGGTGTAATGACGTGGATGGTGGGAAGGGTGTCTGACCACGGGGGTGGGCGGGTATAAACATATTCTGTCCTCACCACCTCCACAATGTCCCGGTCCGACAAGCAGTATTCCTTGGAGTCCAAGCCTGCAGCGAGATCACGCCGGGAGTCACCACCATCATCTGAGCAAGGGTATGAGAGAGAAGAAAAAGCCGCATGGACTCAGTCCTCCAACACCCCCCGCCCCGACTGAGCCACCAGGCTGCTTGCAAATAGCACGTCACCCTCATGGTTTCAGAGGAAAGGAAACAAGCTTGGATGGAGGCTTTAATAAATAAGTACACAAATAAATAAAGGAATCAGGGACAAACACACACGAGAAAAGAATTCCTGCTGTTAGAAAACCAGCGCCAAACGAGGCCTGACAGCCCAGGACAACGCTGCAGTTGAGTGCTCAGAATAAACAACTTCAAAAAGCACCCAGAAGAGACAGGTTTGTACAGCAATTAGGTCTAGATAAAGAAAATAGCAACATGGATTGATGATCTGTCATTCCTGAAGAGCTCCAGTGCTCTGCGCACCGTGCTCAGCAGGACAGGACTCGTGGCTCTGCACTCAGGCAGCGGCGCACCAGGCTGGGAGGCAGGGAACTAGCTGATGGAAAATACCGAGGCACCGAAGATGCCCCAGCAGCATCGTCTGGCCAGGATCCTGCAGTACCCCACCGCTCTCCTGACAGGCCTGGGATGGGGCACAGGGAAGCGAGGAAAGAGGCACTTCAAATCCAGAAATGGAGAGTAGAAACTAAAGCCTATAATTGTAGGCTTTTTCCTGCAGAGACTTTCACCTGCCTCTGACTAACCTCTCCTCAAAAAGACCCTACCAATCTCTGAACATAACAGCCCATTCAGGAGTGCGGATGTGAACAATGAACAGCACATATATAGGATACACTGAACCAAACATATAAAATCCTTGCAGAGAGACTTGTTCACAATCAGCTCACGGGAAAAAAATGTTCACACACCTGTCACTTTCCCGGGGTGTGACTTTCGCACATTCATACCACTGTAGACCAGCAGGAATACCATGGTCTACAGTTAGGAAGACTGGCAGAGATGAAGGGGCTCCTCCATTCAGGATATAAGCCAGCTGTTCTCTAGTGGGCACATAATACTTTGAGCAATACATTTTGCAAAACCAGCTACTACCAGGAACTTCAGATGAGAAAGAACGGGAACAGACAGACATTAGATCTGACCCAGCAGGGTACTACCTATGGTTTTTTCATAGCATGTTACTATTCCAGCAGCATAGACTTTGATATCAGCCCTGAACAGAATGAAGGCCTCATCCTCCGTGGCACTGATGAAGGGAGATGTGTATCTGGTAGGGGGGGACAGGGACAAGCTGTCCTGAACGTGTTGGTATCAGGCCCTATACAAGGCAAAGCACATCAGCATCACCTAGCAGGGCTCTCTGAAAGCAGAGAACGCTGGAATCCATTCAAAAATAAATCTGCAAAATGCATTGGACACAGACACAGATGTAATTAGCCAGGACGGTGCTTGAGACGGTTTGCAAACCCCTGCAGGTCAGACCCTCAGCTGTAAATCATGGCATGTTACACATGCCGTTCTGTGCTCGCTAGCGTATAGAGGCACATCTCTTTCAGCACCTGCTACCAAAGGATGTCAGAAACACATTACAAGAGCAAAATGATTTCTCCCAAGAGCTTTCGGGTTGGTCTCTATCACTGCTTATTTTCCACTGGGGGCTCAGAGAGGCAGAGGTGGAGGAAGAGTCTTACCAAGGTCATCGGTAAGTCCAGGGCTGAGTCAGAGCAGTGCAGACTCTGTGCTGTAACTTCAGTGTCCATGGCCATTCACAAAAAACAGCTCCTAGTTTTTAGGGCATTGAATCAAAATGTATACTGGCAGTGTATTCTTAGGAGCCTTTCAAATCCTGTTTTAGAGCCCAGTAGGTCCCTCATCCTCTGAAACACTGTCCACCTTCCAGAGGGGATCACAGTCATTTTTCCCTTAAGAACTGCCCACAGCCTCATGGGTGGCTGTCAGACCTGCAGGGGGAAAGGTGAGGCTGCTCGGGACAGACTGAACTTATGGCAATTCAAATTGCACGTCAGACTGTTCAGCAAAAGGATAAACAACTGTGGAGGATGGGTGGACACACTGAAATGAAAAGGGGGGAGAACCTCCCAGAGAAAGGGACCAGGGAGGGAAAATGAGCTGGCCTTCTTCCCTGCAGACAAGCTTCCCAAGCTGACTCACCTGCCCTGATGCTTGGCAGAAGGGCAGAACCAAGAATGAAGAACCTCAGTAGGCAGCATGTCTTCTTCCAGCCCCCAAGAGCTCTCACAGCCCTTAGATATTGCTGCTACGCCAAGAACAGGATAAACACTAAGACCCTTCTGGCCAGAGAGGGTCCCTCAGAACTTCCTGCATTCATCTGATTTGGGCCAGGGCTCTGTCTAATGCTCTGCGTGACAGGCAGCATGGAAGCTGACTCTCTCATAGCATTGTAGCTCCACCAAACAATCAGGTGAGATGCTGGCTCTTGCCTTCTCCTTCAAGTGCAAGAGCACCAGTTTGCTGCTTTCCTGAGGACACTTAAAAATGCTCTTTGCCTCATGTCTCCCAGAGCTGCTGTCTCAAGTGGCAGCTTTGTTTCCTCTCCTCTGTTTTTTGCAGCTTTCCTGCTGGACCAACTTGTGTGCAGAACGCTGCAAAGGCCAGCAGGAAGGGACTCCTCTTACGGATCATCAGGGAACAAAGAAAAGCATCTTCCTCCAGTACTCTGGGTTTAGGCTATGAAGAGCTCTCCAAGTGCAGTAAGCATATCACATGGCTTGGAGTTTGATGTCTCTGAAGAACCCCCATGATCACTGGGCTGTTGTTCCTACAGCAGAAGTGAGGAGGCTTCTGCATGAGCATGGGCTGGGAGCTGAGATGAGCATGGCTGCCATGGAGAAATGAAATGAGAGAGGAGATGAGGATGAGGGAGGGATGCACAGACTTGGCATGGGCTGGTTTGATTTCTCTCACCCTTGTGCACTGCAAGCAGTGGAGCAATGGTGCTCTGGTGCCAGACGGTGATTAGTAGTGTCCAGGGCAGAACTATCAGCACGATAGCCAGGATGTCTCGTCTCTTCGGCATCTCCAAGACTGACTGGACCCACAGCTCCTCATTACCTGACAGTGAAAACCCCAGAGACAGAACAGCAGAGCACATGGAGAACAGAAATAAATGGGCAAGAAGGAACAAGGACAGAGAGAGAGAACGCGAGAGAGGGAGAGAGCAGCAAAGGCGACACGACTCGTAGGTCTTACCAGTGCTTACAACCCACCCATTGCAGAAGCAGGTTTGGAGGAACCTCAGCTGCTGAGATCAGGAGCAGGAGGGCACTTCTACAGGACACTGCTGGAGCTGCCAGCAGGAACCTCAGGGACTCATTTGGAAGGAAACCTGCAACACAGAGCAAAAGTGAGTAGACAGGGAAGCGAACTAGGGAGCTGCTGCATAGACTCCACAAATCCTCCTCAAGAAGAACGAATCAAACTGGGGCAGTGAGCAACAGAAATGTGTCTCAACCCCCCACAGAGAGATGCCTCCTGGGTGTCCAGAGCCTTGCTTTCTTTTGCATCCACTTGTCAAGCAAGTCCCTTGCTCCAGCCAAGCAAAAGTTGCTCATTGCCGCAGTGTCTGAACCATCCCCCAGCAGAAAAGGACCTTTCATCCACAAGCCAGCCAAGCCTCACAACACCGCGTGCTAAGGCCGAGCCCCTAGGAGGAAGCAGGGACCATAATGACCACATTACTCGCCTGACACATCAGCAAGTACTCTGACCCGCCCGGCCCACTGCCGCTGCCAGGCAGAGCTCGCAGGGTGACTGCACCTTCGCTCTTGGGAATACAGGTCCAGCGAAGCCAGTGACCCTGCGCTTTGCCCATCATTGTACTCCACTCAGCAAAGACCGTCCCACTGGCATCTTTGATGCAGCCGGTTTTAAATCAGGCTTCCAATGGCCTGTTCAGGTTCATTTCTTCCATCTCAGAGGTGTTGCGACTGGAGTATATTAAACTGCCACAATGGCTTAGTTTGATTCAATACAAGCACATACAAGATTTAAGCAGACTGTATTTTATCCAAGTATCTTGGCAAGCAAAGTACATCACTTAGCAGGGACACGCACGGTGGACAGTTTGCAAACATGGGTAGCAGTTTAGTACCACGGTTCCCATGTGGGGGAATGCATTATCCCGCTGCTAAAAGGGCTGCATTGCAGACAAGGGAGAGCCCTGAGAATACCGCAGTCGAAGGCGGGGAGCAGTCTGCTCTGGGGAAAAGTACTGATCTCCCAATGCACAGCCTCTGGCTGGTGAGTCACTGCCACTGCCACTAGTGCCCTGGAAACTATCAGACCCCCTCCTTAAATCAGAGGGGAGCCCCTCAAGCTTGGGCTGTAGATATGATGGTACTTTGCAAATGTTTTTTCCGAGACCCTTGGAGCTTGCTCTTTCTTGGTTGCATGAGGCAGTCATGGAGAGATCAGGTTCAAATCCGTTATTAGCTCAATTTGGATTGATCTGAATTTCCCTTGGCCATGCCTTGGCCACTGGGCTGTACAGTCAGCCTCCGGCACTGAGCCCAGTGAAAGACTTGAAGTGAAATGGCTCCAAGAACTGATGGGTTTTCCTTTTAAAGTGCAAGCAAGCGATATTGAAATTGCTGGACAGAACCTGGTTCTTCCAAATTAGCAATTCAATCACAGAGATATTAATATAGCAGGGCAAACGGGGGTAGGGAAAACACAGGTTGGCTTTTGTCCTTAAAAGGGACATGTAAATGTCCTTCAACTAAAGTTTCAGTGAATCCATTTTTTCCCCACACATCGAAAAACCTAACTCATCAAAAAATTTCCAGCCAACTCTAGCAAACAGCCAGTTCCCCACCCAGAGGTCTCGCATCAGGGAGAGACCTGCCACCTCCCTCGCAAAAGCCTGTGCCATAGATCACGGTGCCAGCATCTATGGAGCTGAGGACCCACCCTCGTCGCGTGTACCCACCCTCCTCCGGCACAGAGGCAAAGCCTCACTCAGGAGACCCTCATCAGAAGACACAATCAGCTGATGTGCTGGCAAACTGCATTTAGGAAATGAAAGGAGTTTGTGGTGGATCAGGACAAACTGCAGCTAGTGAGGGTGATAAGAGGGAGCCAGTCTCCTGGAAGGGTCTCCAGAGGAAACAACCACAAACCTCTAAAGCAACCACCAAACACATCTGACTCTATGGAAAGTAGGGTTTCCTGCAGTCATGTATGGGAAACCAGAAGGAAAGAGCTTTTCACAGCCCAAGGATATGCTCTTTGCAGCCGGACACCCTGCAGACTTCCAAGGAAACTTCTCCCAGCAACATGGATTTGCCCCTAATTTTTTTCAGAATGGGAGAAAGCAGCCTCATCCAGACAAAATAAACCAGGGAGGAAGAGGAGGAATTATTCCAGCAAACATCAGGCTTCTGCTGCATGCCTGTCCAGCTCTCGGAGCCAGAGAAAGCCCACTGGCCTAGCACTGCCAAAGCACACAGTGCCCTCAGGAAAGAGCATCTGGCCTCATCCTTGCTGTCCCTGCAGTTGCTGACAGTGCCTGAACAGAGGGCACTGAGCACCAGCATCCTCTAAATCCTCTAATAAAGACAGAACATGTCCCTTGAGCATCCCTGTAGGGCAGAGCCGTAAGGGGTAGCTCTGAAAAGACTGAACACCTTGCCTGGTAAAGTGCCTTGGCTGCAAATGCACCAAGGAAAGGACTCTGCCACTGAGGAGGGGGTGGGAGGAAATGACCTGCTAAAAGAGCCATGCAGAGTCAATTCACAGCTTCTGGCAAGCTGCCACAGGGGCTGGCATGCATCAAATGCCCCATTTGTCAAGGGCAGCTTCCTCCAAATACAGTGCTCTTACCTTAAAGATGCCTTTTCCTTGCCTCCTGCCAATCCAGACACAACCCATCAGCGTCCTCCCATAGGACAGGCTGGCCCTGGGCTGTGTGTGATGGAAATGGGCACCTTTGGGCTGGGGTGCTACTCTGATTTCCATCCCCTCAACACAGGGGAACGTGAGCAGGCTCCAATGATTTGTGCATTGGTCTCTTCAGGATCAATTCCTTTTAATTTGCTACAGAGCATTTAGCAGCTCCCTGGTCAATCATCTTGTCACTTTGGTGCTCCAGCTGCCAAGGGCCAACACGGCCCACTCGTGCCCCAGCAGAGAGCTGTCGGCTTTGCCCTGCAGCTCTGCTGGGGCTGGCAGCTGAGAGCTCCCGGGGACGGCGCTCCGAGCCGTGGGAAGGCTTCCTCCCCATGGCCGAACGCTGAGCTCCTTCTGCGCCATCAGCGACTGCGGGCTGCAGATGCGAATCATATACCCCGCGCGCAGTGGCTGTAATTAATGGTCCCTTCCCCATGCATGTGCCCAAAGGGACACAACCCCAGTATAAATCCGAATCCCAGATGGTGATGAGGAGAGCATGGAGCCGCAGACCACAGCCTGACCCCCAGTTCTGACCCACGCTTCTGCACACCGAGCTGCCTGCCGGCATCCGCGGCGTACCACGTCCCCTGCTCTGCAGCAAAGACGTTTGCTCACTGTTAATTCCTGGAGCAATTTGACTTTATTGATGACCCTGAGAAGCCTGACTGAAGGACATCGTAAGAAGTCTCTTGGGGCTGCTGTGAGCACTATGAAATCTGGATCCTGATGAAGTATTTCAAGTGTGTCCCCTCCCAACACACCAACGCAATTGAGGGCCTCAGTGCAGGGTGATGCCAGTTCTCGGTGTAACAAGGCCACGCTCCCACCTCACCGTCACACGTTAAAGCTGCAAGAGGGGAAATCCATTTTCTCCTGCGAGTAACATCAGCTAGGAAATACACGGTCACCTGTGATTTTACACTGCTGGTGAGAGAAGTCACAGCTTCACAGCCCAAGACAGACGCCTTGCTCTGCATCCAAAAAACCCCTTGCTACCAAAGCCAAACGATGCTTTTTGTTGCTGTTCATGGCGCAAGTGAGGCTAGCCAAAAATTAGTCTGGGGAAAATTATACTCCTCTTCAAGGCATTCACTCTACCCCTGCCCCACCATAATACCACTCCCCTTTTCCCACTGAAAACATTAAAAACAAAACCTGGCTTTGTTCAGATTGTCAGTTTCCAGCTTCTGCTATCTCCTCCTCCACAGGGAAAAGAAGGAGGAGGAGCAAATTTAAACAAGAATTAATTAAAAAGATCAAACTCCATTTTCCACTACAGAAAGTATACTTCCTTTTTGTGGTTTTGAAAAATCAGGCAAATGACACAAAAGACCAGCTCAAATGTAAGCGACTTTGGGGTTAAAATACTTCTAAAATAAAGGTGTTTTGCATAGTTTGGAAAGACTTTCCTTGGCTGAAATATATTTTGACGCACTGCAAGCAGAAGGGCTATGCCACACAGTGGAAGAGATTTCACATCCTCCGGCAGAGGGCAATGGTGTCAAGGCATGACAATATTAAAAGGGCACTCATCTAATAAAAAAGCTTTTATAAATCCTGGAGCCACGTGTCAGTAACATGCTGGATTATTAAACACCGAAGGTTCTTTTTTTAAATCAAGTTAATTGGCGTCAGCTCTGACACTTCTGTAGGAAACACTGATTTGATCTGCAATCTGGTTTCTAGTCAGTTTTTACCTTCATTCTTCCTCTGGGGCTGATCTGCCCCAGCATCATTACCCCTCGGTTTCCCCGTGTTGAACAGAAGTGATTTAGAACATGCTAAACTAAAGAACTGCTTGAGTTGAATTTGTATACATACATAAGTCACCGGAGTACAACTATTGTCTAGATGTAAGAAAAACACACACACAAAAGCCAAACAAACATCCCAAACACTTACTCGTGTTACAAAACAGCCAGGAAATAACAAACACAGCCAAATCCTACACAAAAGCTTTACAAAGAAAATAAACAGTCATACTTTAGGATCCAAAGTGTATTCTCACTAATAGCTTTTCCCCCTGGGCAAAGTATCCCTTAAACCTAAACACAGGGTTTCTTTCACCTTCGCAATAGCAACTGGTTCTGATCTCTGCTGAAAAATGACGCAGGAGGGGCACAAGCCAGAGCTGGTCCCCCCTCAGCCCACCTCAATCCACTGAGCGGCTGGACCACAACCCCTGCCACCCAACAAACCCTTCTGAATTTCTGAATCCAAGTTCACACGCCTGAGCTGGTCGCCTTGCGCAGACGACGACTGCGGGCGTACGAGCGCAGCACTGTCACGCCCACTTTTCAGGTGAGGAAACTGAGGCACAGGGCAATCACGGCTCTCCCGTGCAATTGCACAGCACGGCAGACGCAGGGGACGCGGGTGGCTGGCCCCGGGTGCTCCGTCCGCAGCCCTGCTCCTCTCCGCGCCGCATGGCAGGGGACGGCCACGACAAGCCTCTGTCTCAGATTTTGGTATTTGGCAGAAAAGGCTTGTAAAGCACAGACTAAAAATAAAGGTAGTAATAAAAGCCTCTTGCTCGTTAATTACTCTGTAAGCCATTACTGCCTAAAAACCCCATAACTTTAATGGGGGCTATTATAAGTATAGTAGCAAAACTGTGGAGCTAATTACTGTTTAGTTATTAAGCAGAACATAGGCAGAACTGAGTAATGAGCACGCAGAATTGCTTGTTCTTTGAGGATTTAATCAGGGGTGCTAACCTCAACCTCAGATTCTCCCACCTTGTGGGAGAAAAGGACAGAGGCTTTGCAGCCCAGCCCTCCCAGACGGCCGCACGCTGCCACAACAGGCAATGCATCAGCCTTGAGCTAGAGCTGATTTGTACAATGCAAAGCTTGAATTGCAGGTCAAGAAAGGGAGTGAGGATGATTCAGAATGTTTCAGACCACTATTACCAGTCTGCCAGCTAGAGGAGAATCGGATTCATCCAGGGGAATCAAAAATGTTGAGGCAATGCAGACTGGGTCTGCAACGGAGTGTGATGGTTTGCATCACCTCTTCATCCAGCCTTTGTTTCCTTCTTTTAAAAAATTAAAATCATTCCTGTGGCCAAAAATAGAGAAATACCATGTTGTTCTTTTTTTCTTTCTTTCTTTTTTTTTTTTTCTTAACACAAAAAGAATAGGAAAAATCAGAAATATTGGAAAAGCCTGGAAAGGAAGCTTGGTTTTAGGAGGCTGTTTTTCCACTCAATACTTTTGTCCAGCTTCACCTACAAAGAGTAGTTCTGTCACTACACTTGCCTTGGCTACACAAACAGGGGCCACCCCTTGTGTTTTCCGAGCCGCTAGAGAAACTGAGGCACAGAGATTGCAGAATTTCCCCAACCTTGCAACAGCTGAAGCAAAACTTGACCTACTCTCCCCTTCCAGTCCTGAGCCCTTCAGCCCTGTTGCAACAAATGGTATCAAGATCACAGATTATCTCACAGAAAAATATAACATTAACCAAGCTTCTCAGAACAACACTTAAAATTTAAAGCAAGCGTGAGCAAAGTGGATCAAGGGAGCTCAACACAAGCACAATTAGCTTCTGTAACTTATTGCCACAGGATACTAAGAAGAACAAGAACTTAACAGGATTCGAAAAAGGATTAGTTGTGTATGTGAATAAACTGCATATCCAGAATTAGAATGAACCACCCACCAGTTTGGAAAACATATAAACCCTTGAGTTTCAGAGATTCAGCCAAATTTTAACATGCATCAGAAACTTTCTCTTCTCCAGATTAATCTTCCCCCCATGCTGCTCCACCTCTGCAGACGCCAGTAGAGGTGGTCAGAGCTAGAAACAGGACGGGAGATGTGATGGCCCTGCTGTTTTATGCTGACTGAGCTGCCTAGTCCCAAGATTTCACTGCTTCCAACAGCAAGGCAGATCTTTTGTTACATCCTTAAAAGATTTAATGCATTGTCCTAAACGTGTTTGCTTTCCTGTTCAGGCTCTTACACTGCAGTCGTCACCACTGTGCCCAAGTGCTGCCCAGGATTTCTCGAAGATCCTTAGCTACAGTCACTGCACTTGCTTTCCTCGTTGCTCCAAGGACATGCAGGGGAATGCCTTGGAAGGGGCAGGCATCCCTTCATTACAGTGCTTCTGAGGGGGGTTGAACCTGGGCTTTGCAATCTTCTTGCGATAAGCAAGGCAGAAACAAAAAATGTGTCGTGCACTTGGCAACAGAAAGTGGCAAGATGTGAATCCCTGGTGCCTGGGAGAGTCTCATCAGTCTTGGCCTGGCCACGCAGGAAATCCTGTCTGTCGCAGAGGCAGCGCTGCCCTTACTGCTTTCAGAGGACGCACTGGTCTATCAGTTGGGATTGGCAATGCTTGGCCGAGACTCTCTGTCAAGCCAGAAAAGCTGTGGGTTGACTCAGGTCTTGGATGAGAAAGCATTTACAGCACCCAATACTTCTTGATAAACGGCTGCGCTTCACACATGGTTTTTAAAAAGCATCTCCATCAAGATGAAAAGCTGTTTGACTTACAGCCCACTTCCAAAATAGAAAGACAACTGGGAGTTGTTTTCTTAGGAGAAATGCTGATGACACCCATGAAAAGTTGTTTGATTTTCTTTAAGGTTGCTTGTGGGTGAACGCTGAATGAGTGCTGGGGAAAGAGTGCTCCAGCAATTAGCTCGTTTAAGGGCTTCTCCATCAAGTCTTCTCGCACTGGTAACACAACCATACCTTGAGTTATCCCCTTTGCTCATCTAAGACAACATCAACATTGTCGGAGACAGACATATTTCCAGGCTCTCTATTTCCACCTCTGTGGTGTGAATATTTTGTACACCGCTGACTTCCATAGATTTGAAAAAGTGACACTAACAAAGGATGACCCAATTTCAACATGATTGGACTAAATTCCACAGCTCCATAATAGGCTTTGCCTAGGCTTTGTCCAAAGGGTTTGAAGCCACGCGTTTCTGCACGATTCCTCACGTAAGAGAGGTGGCAGGCCATAACGACCAAGCCTCACCTTTCCAACCAGCAGGCCGGTGAAGGCTGCTGTTTCAGGACCTGCAAGACTGAATCATTGAGCCAAACATGTCAAGCTAACACCAGGCTCCCTGTGGACTTGCCTTCTCCCCCTACCCAAGGCAGCCTAACAAGCTAAACATGCGTAAGATAGCTGGGTGATGAAAGAACGGATGTGGCTGTCAGAAAATAGACTGCAACGCTTGCTAATGCTCTAGTAAGATTACCTCACCGCCACGCAGTTCGCAGCTTTTGTTGCTAGTGGCTGAGAGAAGTCCCAGGCTTTCATACACTGTCTAAAATCAGGGCGTGGGATGCCGTGGGTGCACCTGAGAACCCCAGGCTGGTGGGATACACCGGGGGCTGCCTCCCATCACATCGGCACCCGGGAAAGTTCACAGATATGACCATCAGATATGAAGAGCTGTGCCCGGCAAGCCACAAGCCCTAATTTTATCTCCCAGCTGTCTCTGCAATATGTTCCCAATTCCAGACCTGGAGATGAGGCTGCTCACCTCCCACACACTGTTGCCTCTTGACTCGCCGGGGAGACGAGGCCGGGGGAGCGAAGCAGGGCTCACCGCCCCGCTCAGCTGCGGGTCAGGGCCTGCCGCACGTGGCGCACACCTTGCAGCATCAGCTGGAAGGCAGCCCGCCAGCTCTGTACCTGAGACCTGGCTTCATAGCCATCAGCACTGACTTTTAATTACTGAGCTCTTCCCTTTTCACCCCTGAAAAGAAATAAATCCTGCTCTATTTAAAAAGAGTTATTAATAACCTCATTCTAATGCATAAAAAAAAGGGGGAAAAAGAAGCCTTGCAGAGCTAGTGAGCAAGCTAGCCCTCTCCTGCTGCAGCAAGCCACCACTGTCCACCCTAAACACCTTAAAAAGGGATTTAGTTTTCAAAACCGTATTTTTTTTCTTTTTCAATAGCAAACATCAAGCATCTTAAAGCAGGGCTTTTTCAAAGGCTGGAAAACAATACCTATGCAGGCATCCAAATTCCCCGTTACTTTTGAAAACACCAGCTGTTATAAGGTCAAGTCCCTGAAGACACCACTGAAGTAAAAACTGCTTTGCAGGAGCTGTTGTCAGAGTTGCTTGACAGTGTGCACGTCTCCATGCTGAGAGGTGCTCCGGACAGGCAGCAAAGAGCATCCATTGCCGTGGGAGCACAGTGGTGCTGCTCCTGCTTAGGGGAGGCAGAATGCTTTTAGCACACTGAAAATTCACACGTGGTGCCTCCTCCGCACTCCTTCCCACAACGCCACTTCCAACACGTGCTGCGGAAGCCTGGAATTAGTTGCTTTGTATTTCAGAGGCACTGAGAGCAGATATGCAGGTAATTCAAGCTGAAGAGCTTCTGGCTATAAATTCACGTATAAATTTCTGCCTTATTGCAAACTACCTTTTCACTGCAGCCAAGCCTGCAACAGGGCCAGGGTTCCCAGGCTAGCTGCTGCACCCTACTCAGGCAGCCTGTTAGAGTCCTTGTTAGCTGCTGCCCGAGCAACAAACCCTCCAGCATCACGGCATACCCCAATGCCGCAGAAATACATTTATATCGTAGCAGCAGTGCTTGGAGGGACAGGGCCATTCACTGAGCCACAGAAATACTTCTCACAGATTTTTCTCTCCTATGGCCTTGTGGAACAGACCTAGCAAAGATGCAGCATGGTGCTCTGAGCTCTCTCAGCTCCCTGGTTAGCAGTCGGTCTAAAAATCATAGCCAAAACCATTACACCAACCGACAGAGAAAACCCCCAGCTCCCATCCCCATTAGATGCTTCTTTAAAGAGATGAGGCTCAAATCCTAAGCCCTGCTCAGTCCTGGGTGGTCAAACAGGGCATAGAGAGTCTGACAGCCTGTGACCCCTGTGAAAGTCACTAATGGGACTGAGGGATTAACATCGATTCTTTCATGTTACAGCATGGAAAGGGAAGGGGGGGATCTGAGATGATAAAGCAAATGCTGAACTATAATTCAGCAGCTTGCAACACAATCAATCACCGCTTACAGTTCTGCAGTCCATTAGTACAGCCACAAGCCTACACAACCTTCTCATTGGAAGCAGGAAGGTCATTTTAAAATTATCTCCCTTTGATTTCTGGTCCCTGCTGAAATTCAGCAGGGTCTCCTAACCCTACTGTGCCTGCTGAAAGGAAGCACACAGGGCTTCCCGTGATGCACTTGTCCTTCTTCCCTCACCTTCTTTCTCCACAGTGAACACGGAGGCTTTTTCCTGCCTGGGAACCTTTGACATGTCAGAATAACACAGCCCATCTTCCATTTGAGAGGCATTTGGAAGGAAACAATTTATTTTCTTCTACTAGCACAAAAACCCCACATGCCAATCCAATAAACCCAGAGCTATTCCAGCATTGCCCAAGGAGATGGGATTTGGCTCTTAGTCTGTCTCTTAATGGGAAAGGCACGGGCAAAATCTACCAGTTTGTCCAGCTTCCAATCTAAGCCTGGTTTTGACTCTGGCTTCCCCTGTGGCTTAGTTATTTTGGCTCACCTGCACCTCAGCTTGCTCTAGAGGTGGGATGAAAATAGCTGCCTTCTTTTGGACAGGAATCACAAGGCTCAGGCAGCTCACAGGCTAAATACGGAAATGGCACAAGCACTGATGCCCGAGGTGCTGGCAAAGCGCAGCTCACACCAATCTGACGGCCTGGTGTGCATGCCTGGGGAAGGTCATTTCTCCTAATTTTAGAATCACCCAAGGGCCAAACCCAGCCCAGATCTTCTCCATATGAATGAGGAATGGAGATGCCAAACTAAAGCTGGAGACAGAATTAAGCCAACAGTTTCACAGCCCAACCCAAAAGAAGCGGTGAACAAGCAGTTCCCAGCTCCCCAGTACCACTCACCAGCCCCTGCCATTTCCAAGAGCATCTTCACCACTTGCAAAACGTGACACGCTCAGCCGAGCTCCATCCTGCCACCAAACTTGTTGGGATGTAGGGAAATACTCCCTGTAGTCCGCAGAGTGTCTCAGCGCCAGGGAACTCTAATCTACAAGTGGCTGACAGCATGCACATGTGATCTGACACAAAGAGAGATGCAGACACGGCTGATGGACAGACAGACACCCTTGCAGGGTTTTACTTGCAAGGTGAGGAGCGAGACAAGCCCTTGGGGAGTTCTGAGAAACTGGAGGGTTTTGTAATGGCTGCTCTAAGAATATTGTAATCACGCAGTAATTACGGTGCATTTCAAATCAACCAGGCAAATTACATCGTTATTATTACAACTGTCACCAACCTTGCATGGCGGGGACAGAGAGGCAGGCCGTCCCTCGCCCAAGGCGGGAACAGCGTCAGAGGATTATCAACAGAGCTACAGCACAGACCCATCACGCTCCCTCCAGGCCTGCCCAACCCACGCGATGGCAGCCTCAGGTGACTACGACCATCTCTGTACTTTCCTAGGCTGTATCTCAAGGTACAACACTTAATTAGTCAGGTTCATTTTACCTTTTTTTTATTTAAACAAATATTCAAGCACAAGAGCAGCCCTTGTCATTTGATTGGAAGTGTCAGTTTTTCAAATGTCATTCCTACAGATGACGAATCTTTAAAAACAAGAGTTACTAAACTCTTTGACTCAGCTGATAATCAGCCAGAGCAGTAACGATGGTTGAGACAGAGAGGGAGAAATCAGTGCTGCCTGGACGCAGAAGGGCTCAGTGCCACACGTGGCCCGAAAGCCGTTTTGCAGCTCAAGGGACTGGGGCTTCCTGACAAATGCAGAACGCAGGCTATGAAAACGGGGGACGAGGCACACTTGCTCCTCCGAATCACTGCCATGTTGACAAAAAAGAGAAGAACTTCCTCTTTCTGTCACTCTGAATGTGTTGGTTTTCTCAGTGCAGAGTGAAGACCTCATTTCATTCTCCCTCCTCCGCAGGCTGCCTTTTGAACAGGCTTCCCTGAACTCCCCGATCCTCCATATTCCCACATCTATCTGGTGTAACACTGCTTGGGAAGCACCCCGAGATTTACAAGCTGGAAGTGCACCGTAGCGTTAGCAGCAGGGAGAGTGCATGTGCTGTTCCCAATCTGAATGCGAACACTCGCCTACCCCACAGCCCCTTTCCCCCCACAGAGTGGGGTCTCAGCCCTGGATTGCTGCGTAGTTCACAATTTGCTCTGTAACAAGAATGACTCAGGCTGTTGGTTAAGTTATTAACTTCAGCAGCCAGAGGCTCTTCCCATTAGAACATTATGGTGCGAGATGCCTGGGTGAGACAAAAAGGACTGCCAGGCAGACCACAGAGCGCACGAGACAGCAATGAGGAATAACGCTGGCAGCATTATTAAAAGATAAATTGGAGGAAGAAAGGAGGTGTATGTATGGGATGACAGCTTCAGAGGCTTGTAACAAAACCTTTGCCACCAGGGGCTTCACAGCTGCCAAATTTCCCAAAGCCGGGGCAGGGCAGTGGCAGGGAGACAGCTTAGGTTCCCTTGCTCCGCAGATCAAAGGACCCCATCCACACACGTGTCCCGCTACTGCAAAACCCCAAAAGTATTCAGCAGCAATAGGGTTACAGCGTGCAATGTTTTCCTGACCCCAGCACCTCTCCACATGATTACAGTGACAATAACCCCGGAATCTTCACAATGCCACAGACAGCCACTCCTCCACGAAGGGCAGAAATTGGCAGCTCCCCCTCCTACTGTCCTTTGGGCTTTATTTATAGAAAGCCACCTTTTATTGCCATTTTTCCTTCTTCCTGAGGCTAGTCTGCCAGGCTCGAGGCAGAGATAGTATCTACACCTCCGGGATCCAGACAGCTCCACCTTGCTGCCAAGGGATTCATCTCAGAGTAATTTTATTCACAGTTATGCCTGCCAGGCCCCCTTCTCAATACTCTTGGCTGAACACAGGCTGCTTGCACTTGGATGATTTCAGAGCTAAAGTAACTAATAACTTAGAGTAACTCTGTCTGAGGTAGATGTGACTTCAAACTGAGCCACCCCAGAATGAGTTGAACTCATCACGTTGCTTCACAGGCTCTTTTAACAATCTCCTGCCACGCCTGAATCTCACTGCTCAGGCCAAGCTAGCACATACAAATCTATCAGCATCCTTCCCGCTGCCCAGAGAGACTACTGCTGTACAGACCGCTCACGCGCACGCCAGCGGCTTCCCGCGCAGGTGGAGTTTTCCTGGCCCCCACCCTTACCACTCAGATTCCACCCAACCTTTTCAATGCTCCCAATTTTAGCACTTGCAATTCTTTCCTGGTAAAAGTCATGCCAGAAATGATGCTCATCTAACTGTCAAACAGAGACATATACTCCCAAACTCTCGCAGAAGGTCATTCCAGGAGCTGCACACTCTCTGAAAATTAATATGTTAGAGTCACGCCTCGTGGATGTGCCACTATTATAAAAAAGACACTGGAAGAATTATTGATTAGTAGTGACTTCTCTAGCTCTAATCTCCGCAACCAGCTGCCGTTCATCCAAGTGGATCACAGTCCATCTGAATAAACCTTTGAATGTCCATGCAACCCCACATCACACAGCCAAAGCCAGCCTCTCCCAGGGCACTGCATCCCTGCAGCTACCGCAAGAGCTGAGGATGGGAAGGATAGAATATGCCTGTATCTCACCAAGGCTGTAGGGAGCACGCAGACAGAGTGCCATAAACTGGCTGGCAGCCTTTCAAGGGTGGCAGGCTTGTGCCAGATTATACTTCTCTCTCCCAAATTAGAAGCAAAACGTGCCACTAGAAAGTCAGGTGAATGCTGTCTCTCAAGGAAGCAAGAGGCTGCCTCCCAGTACCACTGCGTGAGGCAGCATCTTAAAGCATCTTAAAGCATCCTGCTTATTTGAGCACAGCCGATGCCTCCCAAAATAAAAGCCACAGCTCTCAGAGTCCAGTCTTGCTTTGTTCTGTCCCAAACCTGCCTACCTGCCCTGGCAGACACATGTCACGGGTTGCTGACCCCCCCCATAAACTGTACTAGGAGTTAACACACACAGCACCGTTCTCCTCCCATTCACACATTCACACCAAGCCCCTCATGGAGGCAGATAAATGGTATCATTACAAATATTTATCTTCCTCAACCCCGGAGCCTGAGCTGGACACCGGTATATACTGACTGTAGGAGACCCAGAAACACCAAACAGGTACCCTCTCTGCCTCAGCCATGCAGGTTTACCATCCAAGCGCCATCCCTGCACAGTCCTGCCAGGCTTCCAGCATCCAGCAGCTCCCAGTTCAGAACAGGACTGCAGCTCACTCCGTATGTCTCACTCAGCTCCTTCAGAGACCCAGCCCACTCACAGATCTGCCTCTCAGCAACCATCATGTGCATCTATTATTCAGAAGAAATATCAACTTATTCATGAGCCAAAATAGGTTCCAGGTACCGCACCCAGGCTCTAACAAAATTCCTCCTGCAAAGCTGCTCTTTTCTCAGCCTGGACTCAACCGAGAAGAGTGCAGTGCTGCTTTCACTTTGATCCCTCCGGAGGGTTTTACAGCTTTGTTATGGTGAGGGACAGGAGTTAACAACCCCATCAGGCCGCTCCCTCATCATCTGGTTAATGTACCTCGTTAATGGCTACAGCACAATACCGCTCACCTCCTGTACACTCCACAAACTCTAACCTTTCCCTTGGGCTCGCAGTTACAGTTCCTCACAGGGACGGAGGGATGGCAGGGCAAGGAGGGCGTGGGAAGTGTCGTGATGATCACAGGAGGACAGTGACTTACCTAGTACATTGTCACAGGCCCCTGCAGTTATTCACATACCAGGGAGGCATCTAGCTACAGCAGGCACGCAGGGGGTCACCCAAAATAGCAAAGTTATGCTCCCCTTCCAATGAGTCTGAGTCTGACCATGGTAGTGCCGGGCTGCTCAGGACAGTGTAATACCTGCCCTGGGCTGGACGATGGCTCCTACACCCAATGAAACAGTATGGATGTCTTTCAGCATTGCCCCTGATCTACACATACAGAAAAACCTTCCAGAAATGCTGCTACTCTGCTGATGACAGGCAAGGCTGGCTGGCTGGGCAGGCACAGAGAGGAGGAGGCAGGAGGAAACATGCAAGCTCTGTGCACCTCTTGTTGCACTGTGAGCATCCACAGAGAGTCTAAAAAATGAGCAGAGCACATCAGTGCAGACAGAAAAAAAGGCTCAAAATGCTGCACTGGAGCACCCAAAAATGGTACTGCACTCTGATGTACTTCTCCTGTGCAGGGATGGGCTGAAGGCCTTGGGACAGTGGTTCCCACAGTACTAATTCCTGCCACAGGACCGTTGCATCGGTACAAGGGTGGCACTAAGTTTTTGGGTTTGGATGGGGAAGACATGAGCTGAAGCTGGAAAAAAATCTCACTTGGATTCTCGAGCCAGAAGCACTGCAGGGCCTTTGGTTTCTCAGCACAGCTCCAGGTTTATGCTCCATGTCGCAGTCTATGAGATTCAGATGGAATAATCATAGTAGGTCATCTAGTCTGGTCCCGTGTGGCCAGAGCAAGGTCACTCGCCAGCACTTGCTGGCTTTTGCTCGTTCCCTGAGAAGCTGAACTCCCCCAAGGACTTTCCCATGCAGCCTCCAGTAAGTATAGTCCTGTCCCTCACAGAGCCACCTCTGTTAAGAGAAATACCATGGTACACATTTCTTCTTTAGCTTTAGAAGCTGCTAAACAGATGGAAAAACAAAGGATGAAATCTCAGGAGTTTAGCCAGAACGCTTCAGCACCAAGGTGGTATTTATAGAGAAGCCCAGGGGGAGGTAACCCAGGCACCCACTCCACTGTCACACTGCGCTTCTCTGCGAGAGGCCACGGTGCGCTGCTCCAAGGCGGCGTTACTCGTGCAGCTTGCTCAGCACCCACGCACAGATGCAACCAGACCCACTCATTCACGGCAGCACACAAAACCATCTTACCCCTCGCTTTGTGCCACCAGGACAAGAGAAGAGTATGGGCTATGCAAAACTACAACTTACCCAAAGTGGGATCCCTCTCCTACCGATGGTGATAGGAGTTATGCTTTTTATTCACTGAGAGCTGGAGTGGGCCCCAAATCGTGCTAGCATTATGTTATGATAATGCTGGAAGTATTATAAATGCTTTGCATGCCAGACAAATCCTGGAGCAGGCTTCCAAATCCCCTCAAAATCCCCACTTGCATCTCTACATTCATCCATTCATGAAATCCAGAGCAGAGCCTCAGCGTCCACCCTTTTGCGCCTGGTCTCTTTCCAGCTGAATGGAAGGTGAGGCAGAGTCGAGGTATTTATTCTGGATTAGCCTTCTTTTGTCTTTCAGATGCCGAATCTGAGGAAGAAACTGTGCTAGGGAATTCAAGAATGACATCCAGCAAGGCAGCAGAGATGAATCCCATGCTCCTTTCCCCTGTCAGAAAGTGAAGCTGGCCCCCATAAGCACAGCGAGCTGCGGCACTGGAGAAACGGGGGCTCTGCCACCCACACAAGATAATACGTGGCGTTCGTGAGGCTGGAGGAGTGAGACCTTGCAGCCGGCCAGGAGGAGATCTTTGTGCTGCAGCTGCATTTGTGGACATCTGGCTCCCGATGAATTCCCACTTACAAAAGCTCAGGTGAGAGCTGCACTGGCCTCGCAGTGCCCATCTGCAGGGGCCTAAGGTGGGAGACGCCACCCCGCTTCCTGCAGTGCCGCAGGTGTAGATCCCCACAGCAGAGCTCGCCGTCTATGTTCTTTTTGCAATTAACAGGGAGAATTCACTTGGCCTATTTTAGAAGAATGCCTTCAGATGAGATGAGCTGCACCCTGGAAATGCCCGTTTCTCTTTACCATACAGCTGAACCTACACGAGCTGACATCCGCATCTTCAGTACACTTAAGCAAAAGATTTCCCGCCTTTCTGGGGGGTAAGAAGACTTCATTTTCTGAGCTACAGCTTTCAATTCCCTATCTACCGGGCTTTGACAGGGTTCCCAGATGGCAGCCAGTGCATAAGAGCAAATTTTTCTGACAACCCAGCCCACTGGTCTACAGTGCACAAGGCAGGAATGGAAGGAGAGAGTCTGAACTCTACTTTCGATGTTGCGTTAGCGGGGCACCAGCTGTTGTTATTTCAGAGAGGATAAGCAGTCTCCAGCAGACACTGTGGAAGGAACTCGGGGATCAGCGGACATCTCTCTCCTGTGGGCTCTGCAGTGCATGCATGTCTTTGCAATAGCCCGGAGCTGAACAGAGAGAGTTCTCAATCATGATGTAAAGATGTAAATCCCCTCCCTGGAGGTTTCAGAGATGGGTTTTTTAAATGCCTTTCTGAAGATTGTCCCACTGTAACTGCTAGAATTTCTTCTCTGGGTTCCCATATCTTTACCAGGGGATTCCCTACGTGACCACAGGCCAACCCCCTTTCCTTGCCACCATTTGGCTATCCTTCCATCAAAACCAAGCATGCAGTATTTTCTCTGTCCATCCTGTTTACTCACATGCTATGTTCCAGTGCAGAGACTAGATGTTCACATCACCAAGGAATCTGGACTATCAAACCACCTCTCAGGAACTAACAATAAATAGCGTTCCAGGGCAGCATATAGGCTGGAGCTGGGCCAGCAGTGACCAACACATTAACACGCCCTTTGAGAGCTAATACATCACTTGCTCTTAAAGAACAGCACAAGAAGCACAGGAAGCCTTGTATAGAAGCTTAGCTCTTGTCCTGTCTTTAGGAAAACAGCTCAGACCCAGGCAGGAGGGGGATCTTGAGCGTTTCCTATTTATTCGGCTGTCGCTGCCAGGCATATCACATTGTGTTTCCCATGGCTCATATGGATAGGATAGCTGGAGGGATTTCTGAGGTACCACTGCAGGTGGCAAATTGCTTAAAGGCTCTGTGATACTTGGGCAGGACAGGGCATTTCTCAGACAAAAATATAGAGTATGTGTGCATCTGCACACTGGTGTGCAAGGAGGAGAACACACACACCTATACACAGGCCAGGATGGAAAACACAGGTGTGCAAAGCTGCCTGCACAAGTGTGCTCCAGGCACAGTACCGGTTCCCATAAGGTAACAGCCCTGCAGGAGTCATTTTATGAGCCTGTGAACAAAGTGCCATTTGTTACAACTAACATATCCACAGACAGAGAGGGTCAAGAACAGGAGGACGACTAAACTGGTTAAACCTGTGGGAAAAAGCCATTAACGCTGCAAAAGACTGGGATCTGCTCCCTAGCAGAATGAATTGTTCTCAGTTATTTCCTTAGTCTCTCAGTGCCTCAGTTCCCTGGAGGAGTGGAGTTCCCATTAAAAAATGTAGGAGGATATATTCAATAGTGACTAATACGCTGTATTGCTTAGAGCACTTGGGGGTGGTCCATGTGTCTAGATCAGTATATGAAGATTAATTATGGGCCACACCCTGTGGTCTCCACTCAGCAAAGCCCTTATTAGCTTCTGAAGGTGAATCCAGCCCTGATGTCAACTTGCCAACCCAAACACAAACAGCTGGGGCTCTCAGGAGAAAAAGGGAGAATCTATTCTCACTCTTCAGACCTTGTGCTTAAAGATCACTTCTCTTGCCACCAGAGAAGCAAAACACTGGTAGGTAAGTGATTCGGGATCTCCACAAGCAAAGCGTAAAAGACAACATATTACAGAGAGCAAGGACCCATGAATAAGACACTGCAGACGGACCTCCCAATGACATTGCTTCAGGAAGATGCTTTGCCTTTGCGTGGGTTGAAGCCACACCAAATGCACCTCCAGCCATATCCCCAGACAAGACTTACAGCTATAGCCACCTAACCTGTCAAGGCTACTGCGTGCAATGGAGGGCTGCAGAAAAAGTGGAGGGTGAGAAAGCCACAGAGGTCATCACCCACAGAGAAAGATGATGACCAAGGCCTGCTGTGTCCCCAGAAATCAGATCTTGCTGGCAAGCCCATATGAAAAGCAGCCCTGGAAGCCAGGCAGCCTCTGGCACTGTTCATCCCTGCGACACAAAATGCACATTGATGCATGAAAGGACCATACCCTCTCTTCCTATGGATTCAAATCTGCTCACTGGGTTTTGTTTGAAGAAGAAAAAACTGCTTTTGCACAACTTTTTTTTTGAGCTAGTAGAAACAGAACAAGGGCAAGAGAGAGCAAAAGCGTTGCAAAAGGCAAGTCTCCAAGAAACACTAAAAAATGAATTGCAACATTTGCCCTAGTGTCCCTTAAAAGACAGTTCTTTTCATTTCCCAAGGCTTCTGCTGTTGCAACATGAGGGTGCTGGAAAAGATTAAAAAGGGCAGATGCACTGTTTTCCTTTCAGAAAGCATTATTTTGACATTGAGCAGCCAGCTTCGCACAAAGGGAGAGCGTGTGCTCACACTTTGTTACTGGAAGATTTCTTGGTCAGCTTAGGCCAGATCTCCCAGCTACAGCAATTACTTACCCAAAAGATGCAGCGTTTGTGAACATGCTAAAAAACAACAAGGCCCTGCACACTGGAGGCACTCGCTGCTCTTCTTGCCTCAGAAGGGGCACAATTGCAGAGCGAAAACCAGAAAGATGCAGAACAACGCTGCAAGCGAAGGGAGGAAAGAGAGCAAACCCAGGCATCGCCGTAGTTGGCTGGAGCTCTGTGAGGCAGTGCCCTGATGAGGACAAAGCCACAGGGGAACAGAATCGTTGGCCCCAGTGGCACTGTGTCAGGCCTGTGACCCATACAAGGTGACAGCCCCTTCCTAGGTTCGGGTCACTATCCCCCCTTTGCTGTCACTGTCCACTAGGAGCTGCCTCGATGGGTCAGGAAACTTTGGGATGCCAACTAACAAGTGGGAAAGCTCTCTCCCTGTCCTCCTTGGCAACACATGCATGTGGAGAGACACCTTTACGGATGCCCTCTCGCTTTGCTGCCCGAGACAATCGAACTGATGTGAGCCTTGGGTCCCCTCTTCTGCACCTCCCTCAGGTCAGGCTGTCTCGGAGGGAGCCAGCTCATTAAAGCTGTTACCGCGTTGCTCACGACTCCAAGTTCACAGTGCTCCGCCGGAGGAGCTGACAGCGTTTCACTAGGAATGCCTACGAGGGGTGCAGGGAGGGATTTATAACTCAGCTGCATGAAATGGGAAAGTGCTTAGAGCCAACGTCACAGATTTAATTTTTCTTCCTCTGTCTTTCATACGCCCATACATATTCAACCAAGAAAAAAAAATCATTGGTCAGCTACCTTCCCATTCTAGTAGCATCCACTGTCCTGCTGGCTTTGGCCATTTCCAAAGCTCTTGGCCCCTATAACAGAATTAACTCTCCTGGAAGAAATATCCTTCTTTTTCCCTGTCTAATTACTCAATTACTTCACCAGAACATCTTCCATATTATCCCTCAATGCTTTGAAGCTGACACAGAAAACAGAGGTGGGTGCTACATACTGAAAGAGGATGTTTTACCCTCTTTTCCCAGGTGCCTCCATTTTCCCCACACCTTTTCAATCCCAACTCTGTCAGGTAAGCCAAGCAATCCCAACCACTGTAACCTTCTAGCCAAATCTTGGTCAATTCATTCTCACTGGAGATCTATGTACAGAGGAGGACTAATTAGATGAAGGAGGCAAGCAAGATGCATCTTTGGTGAGTTAGGAGAATTTCCTCATATGAGCAAGGATTACTCGTGAAACAAAAGAATGGCTTGAAGGTCCTGTGTACACTGACACAGCCCTTCTTCCATATTTATGTGCAGGCACAAACACACCCAGCCTCACTCATTTACACCAGTTGGTGACACCTTTCTGAAGATGTTCAGGGACACTAACAATTTAGACAAGTTCATACAGTCCTATGCAACAGACTGCATGGTCTCTTCCAGTCCATAACGTGGGACCATAAGCTCCTCAGATGCGTATACAAGCTCTTCTGACAATTGACAGCACACTGGGGCTCATGACTTTCTGCACTGTGTGCATGTAAGTGGGGACTTCTGTGACACGTCATTATATAAGTAGCCAAAGCAAATGCTTCCTAACCCCATGCCAAGACCCATCAAGAAGCCCCCGAAGGCGAGGGAAGGACGGGGTGTCCCATGGACAGCACAGCACAAATGGATATTGCAGCAGCAAGATCCTGCCAAAGACAGTGAGGGACTCCCAGCCAAGACCTCTGCTTGCTGGCATTAACTGGATATGGTCTCCACAGCTCTAAACACCAGGTTCTCTTCAGTCATTTCCCAAACATCTGGGTTAAGCCACCTCCCAAATCTACTTGAAGTTGTGCTTTCTGGTCTGACTGAGAGAAATTAGGACTCTCAGAGTCAGAAACCCAGGAACTGAGGCAGAGAGTGGCCCAGCAGGGAAAAGGAAAGCATCATTTGTGGGCAGCTTCATTGATCACCATGGACTTTCTCCCCCATAATCACTATTTTTCATCCCCACCCACTCCCACACCGTAACATGACAGAGGTCACTCCTCAGACGGCAAAGCATTGCTCAGCCATCTCCTATTCCTCCAAAAGACAGCACTCAGAAAGCTTTTCCTTTAAGCAGCCTCAAAGTTGGCTCTCACCACTGCTGGCATGAATGAAAGGGATTTCAGTTCCCCCTCCTCCTAAATCCCATCCCTTTCTGTTGCAAAGAAAAGGCAAAGGATGACCAAGGGAAGAGAAAAGCAACTCTCAGTCACCTCTCACCTCCCTCCAGTCCTTCCGCAGGGACACACTGGCGGGCTGGAAGGGTGCGGGGCCATTGTAGTCCCCACGCAGCTTCCCCGAGAGCAGCACGCAAGCCCATGAGGGGAGCCCCAGAGCAGGTGCAGGTCCGGGAGGGCAAGGCTGGGAGCACAGTGCTCCTGGAGGCAAGACACGGGCATATTTCCCCATAACGCAGCCAGCCTGCCCCAGGCAAAGCAGCTTGGTGTCCTCAGGCACCCAGCCTGAAATGAGAGGGTGTGCAAAGTGATCTCCAGCACTGCAGCCCCTGGGACCCATTCTGCATTCTTTAAATACACCAGGAGGGGTAGAGAAAACCGCTTTGAGTCATTCCTGCTTCCTCCCACTCCCTGCCCGCTGCATACATACGTACACACACACCCCCAGCCCTGTGCATAAAGGATCTCTGTCCTGCTCAGCTCAGCCATGCAATGCCTGCAAGAGGCAAGAGTTACCTTATTCCCATAGCCTGAACCGCCTTCTCTCTCCATCGTGGCTGGGAAACTGCTCCCATTCATGCTTTAATCCCTGGGAACAGAGGCACGATACAAAGCGGCTGTTCACCCACTGGAGTGGGCTCCCCCCAGCAACCTCCTCCTCCTTCTCTCCTCCCTTTTTCCTCGTTTGTTTGGTCCAGATTTTTTTTTTAAATGTAGTCTTTCTTAATCCAGGCAGCAACCAAGACACTCCTTCATTGCCTCTCTGCCTCCCTGTTTCACTTGCAAAGAAACAGCGTTGGAGAGCTCCTTCCTCCTCCACTGCCTCCGTGAACCTCCGGTTCCCCAGGTCTGCCTTTCTGCAGCGTGGCGTTAAGGGAAAGAAAGAGAGTGAAAGAGGGAGGGAGCGTGCAAACAGGGAGGAGGAGGAGGAGGCCAACGGGGTGTGGGAGGAAGGAGCCGGAGCGTGGCTGGCTGCTTTGTATCCAGAGCAGCGCCGACAGCCCCTTCCCTCCCCCCCACCAGAGGAGGACCTGCGCTGCTAATGGTCTGTACCAATTTATTCCACTTAGGCAGGGGCACCTCTTCCTGCGACGGGAGGAAAAGCCAAGGAAGGCTCTGAGATGGCCCCTTAAGGAATTGGTTCCTGCTCTCCTCACTCCACGGCATCACCCACTGAGTTTGCAGCCACAGGCTAGGGGAGATGGTCTCCCAGCTCAGCAGGCAAATGGAAAGTGTGAGACTAGGAAGGGCTGGGCATGAGGGAAGGGTCTTGCTGGCGAGGATGCTCAGCAATCCTCTGAGAGAAATCAGTGACCATATGCTAGGTGGGAAGCAAGGTTCTCCTCCAGCCTCTCAGGAAGGCAGGCTGCGCTCTGCTCCACTTTCTGCATGTGCACTTTAGCAGAAGCACCCTCCACTCCTCCATGCCCCGACTGATGGCTCCCCAGCTGAGTCCACTTGGGCTTTGCAGGCAGTGAGTAACACTCATTAGATCTCATGCAACTCCCCTTCTATCTAGCACCATGTTTTCCCATGGCCCCATTCAGCCATCCCTACCCAAACAGCAAGGCACCCCCACATCCACCCCGGCAGCTGACCAAGGGCCCCGGCACTGGGCAAGGGACAGCAGGAACATGCTATCCCATGGAAAGGAGATTTTGGATGTGACTAGAGCTTCCCCTAATCTGGGGACAATTGCACCAAGCCCAGTGGGCAGATAGGACTTGAAGGGGCTGGGGAGCAGAGTATAGACCTTATCTCCGGATACTGCCCTTTAATAGTTAACCCAGGCAGGGCTGACTCATGCCTAGCAGCAGATTTCTCTGAGATGGCTGAACACTACTGTATGTATGTCTCTGAATGACATGCTTGCACACAGCTGGACAGTTTAACAGGAGCCAAAAGCCAGTCCTAAGATTGGGGGCGAGTTACATTTTACCTGTCCTGCCACTGCTACCAACCAGATCAACCCCCTCCATATACCACCATCTCTTCTTGGCTATATGTTCCGCAGTGGACATGTACAGATCCACAGCTACAGCTACTCCCTTGTTACTCCCTCTCTTCCAGATCCGGTAAGGTTACAGTGCCATGGTAACCTGGAGGTATAGGGAGATTTACTTAGGCTTTACCAAAAAAAGGAACAGCAAAGAAAAAACGACAACCTTCCAGTTACTGTGAAAAGCTTCGGTAATGAGAAAGCTGAGGTCCATATCATGGATCAACCTCAGTCGTCTCCACCAGTGACTCCCACTGTCTTCACCAGGCTTTTCAGTTTGAACCTATAGTATTCAGACCCCCCTTTTAACTTGTGGATCTCGAGGGGTACCTGGGAGCAGAGATATCTGCTAGGTAGCTTGGAAGTCAAAGCATTGCCCACAAACTAGAAGCATCGAGACACAGTGATGCATCCTAACTGCACCATCACAGGCCCCCTTACGTGAATCAAGTGGGAGGACTCCACACATGGCCCCAGGCCACTGCCCCATGTGGAAGTGAGCTTTGCTGAGACTGGCAAAGCCTGCCCTGGACAAACCAGGGAGATGGTGCCTCAGGCCAGTGCTGAAGCACTATCCACGGAGGGTGATGCTTGCAGGAAGGTGCTTTATAACAGCCTCTCCCCTCACACTGCACCTACTCTGTGGATGAACAAGGACTGCCAATGCAGAATCCTTCATGCAGAACTAAGGGGACGGCACAGACGGGCTAGCTTCTGCTCAGGCACCTCCTCTGCAAAACAAGGCAGTTCTTGCAATCAAAGGAACATGGCCTTTTTTTGTCCTTGGTCTAATTTCCTGCAAGGTACCTAGGGAGAGATCAGCTCCAAAGTCTACTTGCCGAGGAATTTTGTGCCAATTCAGCTAGTACTAAGGGTTTCACTGAACTCTATGTCTATTAAAAATGCATAATGTCCACTTATATCAAAAGGGCGGATTCAGACCCAGCGCTTTTCCAGCATGTCCCAGGCTACCTGCTGTTATGGCATTCAGGAGATGGATAGGAAGGAACTGCCCCTTGAGGCCTGTATCAAGAGATAAGAAAGGGCACATTCATTGACTATTTCAAGGCTGGGTGAAAGAGGGGAAAACAAGAGAGAGGAGGCATAAAAATGCTCCTGCCACAAAACCCAAACACATAAAGACTCAGGGAGGAGGGAAAGGACACGTGCTACACCTGGGATTTATAAAAATTATGGGTGAGCAGTAATGTTTCAGGCTCAGCCCTGCTTCAGTGTCTCCAAAGACTCACAAAGGTGAAAGGCACTGGGAAAAGCGTCAAAGAAGCTCAGGAGGGACATAGACACATTCCAAGAGGCATTTGTGCATCCCTCCCCTGCCCCCCCCAGCTGAAAATTACAGCCTGGCTCACTCAGAGCTCCTTTTTGTGATCAGAGCAGCAGAACAATGGTGCAGAGATGCTGCTCTGACATTTTCCAAGGTTGTCCCTTTGAACCTTAGCATGTTGACTCGTTTGCATGCTGGGTATGGAGTGTGCCACATTCACGAGAGCCAAACTCCAGGAGAGGGCAAGCCTGCCAGCGAGAGGGGTATGGGAGGAGAGGCTCAGGCAATCCTGCCGAAGGATCTCGGGATAAAGGGGGGAAGGGTGTTTTTTGCCTGTAATCCAGAGTGCTTCACAGAGGATGTGAGTCTGAAACACGCAGCATCGCTGTTGACAGCAGTGTCTATAAACAGAGCAGTATTTTCCCGCTCCCTCCCCCTTCTTATTATAGCACAAAACACCCCGAGTAAAATACATACACACAACAATCCACTATAAAAGGAAAACAAAGCCCCAAGTGTGCACGTGCATGCATGCATAGATATTCTTCTGGAGAATGTAGCATATATTCAATAACTTAAATGTCATTTTTTAAATGTTAATGCTGTGCTTCTGGCGAGGTTCATGTAAGGTTTATTACTACAGGACAAGAAAACCTAAACTAGATGCTCACAGCCTGCCACACTCTGCCTGCCCCAGCCGTCCGGAGGCCTGCTCTGTCTCCCCCTTCCAGACTCCAAAGCCAGGCAGCAGCAGAGCTGGGGCAGACACGCTCCCACCAGGCTTTTTTCCCAAGAGGGGGCAGAGCTGCAGCTCCCGTTCCCCCTCTTCCCCACGCTTGCGGCTCGCCATCTGGCACTGTCAGGAGGATCTCTGTTTGGAACCGCGCTGCAGCCAGGCACAAACACGAGCGGATGTCTCTCTCCGGCTAAACAATAACCTCATTAGCTGAGGCAGAGCAGGGCAAAAGGAAAAGCACGAGGGCAAATATTCAGCAAAGAGCAGGGTACGTTTCAGCGGTGCACGCACAAGCACAGCGCTGGGCTGCTGGGAGGGAGCAGCGTACTGGCTGAAGCAACCCAAGGGCTGATGCGGTCCACGTTTCCCCATCTAACCTGGCTGGCAGCCTCCTCTGCTACCCCTATCACAGCTTCACTCCCTCCAGCAGCACTGCCTTGTTCTCAGGCCGCAGGAAGGCTGAACATGGGAACTAGCTCGCCTCAGGCTTTCTGGGAGTTTCCTCAGCATGCAGGCTGGGCGCCAGATTATTACCACCTTGTGGTGCCAGACCTGATATATGACTATCTACAGAAACAGACAAGGAAAGAGATGGGCCAGTTTTTGAAAGGACATGCCTGAGCTCTTCAGAGCCAACCCTGACGTTAGGAAGGGAGAACCTCATTTGATAGTCCCACTTACCTTGTCATGCAGATGAGAGGGACCTTAGGCTCTGGTAGGGGCCATGGAGGAAAAAAGACCCTCAAAGTTTGGCCCCTTTGCCAACCTTAGACAATTCCCCTCTTCCCACAGGAGGACTGAGCAGTAGCTGCTTATAACCACAAATCAAACTAATCAGTCGTGTTAAGTCTCCATGCAAATCCCCTCAACCTGTTTATGGTGCTCCCTTTAAGCACTCTCTAGAACAGATCCTTGCTCCTGCTTTGGCTGACATGTGCATACTGGGCAAAAAGATCCTCCAGCAAGCACCCGCTAGGCCAGTTATTATTCTCCAAGGGCCAAACAGACGTCAACAGGTTTTCAAGCAGAGCATAAGCTTCTTATGGAGTAGAGCAACACATTCTGCTATTTGCACAGACCGTTTCCAGCGCATGCTGCTATTGCCCTTGTTGCTGTGCTACAGAGAGCAATTACCAGGCTTTTAGTGTGTTGGGCTTCAGTGGGGGGGAAACTGGCGGCTAATTCTGTGACAAATCTACTCCAAAGCCAAGGTTTCTTTTTCTTTTAGTAAAGGTACAGCAAGCAACAATAAAAGCTGTCATCCCATCCAAAATCTCCTTATGTTCCACTCAAAAAATCTATCTCATGGGCTTCACCTACACAAGCTATCAGAGGTGCTTCGTCATCACCCAGCTCAACTTCTGGGAGCAGCCTTCGCATGGGCAGCAGACAGGCACAGACTGATCACTCAGCCCTTCCCCGCTGGGCAGTGCCTCAGACACGAGGAGCTGGACGTCAACAACAGGCTTTGGAAGACAGGCAGGACACTGGTCCACCTGATACAATGAATGTCCAAAAGGACCTTTGGAAGAAAACCACTCCCTGAATATGGCCCATCTTTACCTTGAAGCCAAAACAGGGAGATACTCTCTTCCCCGGTAGCACTGCCTGTTGGGAGCTGTTTCACCCCATCAAGGCTCTGAACTTGTATAGAGGGCATTTATACACCCCACCATGTGGATTTTGCATGCCCTCAGGATGCTTCACAGATATATGCAAAGTGCATTTAGGAGTGGGTCAGAGCAAGTGTTGGGGAGACCAGGAGAAAAGCCGTGGTGATGTATCAGCAGGTGGTGCTCTCCCCTTCAAATCAGCAAACAAGTTAAACCTAGCATTTTACCACTGGGATTTCCTCCAGTAAAGATACCTCAGCCTAACGTAAGGCCCCTCTTCTCTGCACTGCTGAGAGAGACAGAGCCTGCATCAGTTCAGAGCCCAGGAAAGCAGAGGCACATCTTGCACAGAGCTCCCCTGGGACAGTGGTGCTTCTTAACATCTTGGAAGAAACTCTTCATGGGCTAAAGAACCATCGTAGGTAAACCTAACTCAGGGGAACATATAAAAGGAAATAGTTTAGCACATTGCTCAGAGTTGGCAGGAGTAATTCAATAAACCCTGGACTCCTTGTCCAGCTAGAGCCTTTCTCCGATCGTTATCTTGGCCAGAATCCAAGGCAGAGATTGCTCAGAGACTACCGCAACCCAGACGGTGCTAAATCACATACATCCAAACTGTTCTCTGAGGGATTTTAATTTATTGGGAAGCACCCTCTTAGCAAACAAACATAAACAGCGATCCAGCTCTCTCCACATTGCTTTGTAATTAAGCTCCACCCAACCCTCCGCACACCCATCGTACAGGTCAGAAACTCTTGTCTTTGCTCTGGGTGCCACAGCCTGAGACCAGAAGAGAGGACAGGAAGCAAGATCACACACACGCGGCTGGAATTACTGCTGGGTCTCTCAGTGTGTTCAGTGAGACAGCCCCGAATGGGGACTTCCAGGTGACAGAAGTCACAGGCCCTTTTTGTTCGTAGGGCTCAGAAGACCTACCAGCAAGTCCAAGCTAAAGGCCTGCATTTCTCTTTGCCTTAAAACTTTAGCTGTGCTGTTGACACATGCATTACCCCGTTTCCTGCTCTGATGTCCCCACATTTTCTACCACTGCATTGCCAGGCAGCTTTGGGTCTTACTGAGAGAGAGAAGCTCCTTCAAGAGCAGCTTGTGACCCTCTGGGATCGCAACACAATGAACAGATAAAGCGAGACATAGAAGCGCATAAATAATCATAATATCTCACATGTCCCAAGATCACACAAGCAATTTAGACTCTTTTTTCATGTCCTGTTTATAAATATTCATTTCAGAGCTCTTTTAAACCAACAGACCCTGACGCAGAACTGCTCCAGAAGCTCCGGCAGCCGGCCATTCCCGTGCAGTGTGCAGGCAGACTGCACCTCTTTGCTGCCTCACCTCACCCTGCCATGGTGAGCTTGGCCCTGCTGCCCCTTGCCTACAAATATTCACAGACCTTGACAGCATTGCACAAAAGAACCAGCAGCAAATATCTCAGCATCTCCTACCTCTCCTGTGGCAATCATGTCCCTGCCATATGCCCGTTCCCTGCTATTAACCTCCATCTCAATACTATTACTTGACAACATGGGAATCACGTCACCTTGTCTGGGTTTATCCAGCTGCTACTAAACAGAATCACTTGGATCTGTAAAGAACTGTTGTGTTCACGCCTGGAAAATAAAAATTAGTATGCAAACACAGTGATAAATCCTCTGATGTGCACATTTATGTTTTTATCATGTAGTTAATCAGGAAAGAGTATGTTCGGCTTAGATACAGCTCCATACTTTGCCTCTATAATCCAAATCCCAGAAGGGCCTTATAAAACCATAACCTGCAATGCAAAATCGCAAAGCATATGGGAGTGTCTATAGATTTTCCAAATCACCTGTGCCCTAATTTAATATGAATAACAATTAGTTTACTCTTATCAGTTAATTGTGCCCCTTGTGGATTCAGCAACACTGCATCTCGTCACCAAATGCCTTTGTCTGAGGAAACTTTAATTACTCTTCCTCGCTCGGCCCAGCCCTACTTGCAGCTTTGGCAACAAAGGCGAAATTGCTGTTAAACAAAAAACCCACCACTAACAACAAAAGGGGAGCGAAGCTTTCTGATAGAATCAGGGAACTACAGAAGAGCAGCCTGGGATTAGTAGCAGGGTCTGCAGTCCCTCCAACTCAGCAAGAGCAGCGGCATCCCCACAGCATCCTAGATGAGCAGCACGAGGGATTTCTCCAGCCCCAGAGAGCACTGACAGCGATCCACCCAGGTCCCCGCTGCAGCCGCTCCAAGAGGGAGCAGAAGTGCCTCCCAGCACTGGGCACTAGCAGCAGAAGATTGGAGAAGGACTTCATTTCACCTCTGGTGCTGTGATTAGCAGAGGATTGAGAGCCAAGGCACCAGGGTCCTATTTCCAGCCCTGCCGCTGACTCTGAATGTGCAAGGCACTTAACTCTGAGCCTGCTTCATCACCCATTTCAACAGCAACAACATTGCCATTGATAAAGCTGATGGGATATGCATACACACTCACCCAATGCTTTGGTATCAGCCCTGCACTGAAAACGCTGTTAATGCACCAGTAAGCGTTGCAACATTTATATATTGGCATGGGATATGTGTTTTCTTTTCAAAGCCCACAGGTCCCCTTGTGAATCGTACAAAAAAACAGATTGAGAATGACTGTTTCTACTTCCATTTCAAATCCTGCAGGGTTTTGCACACACACAGGCCTTAAATCTCACTTACACCATCACTTTGGCAGCAAAAGGTTACCTTTGCATAGTAGAGAATGCAGGCTACAACCCCTTTGGCAGCAATGAAGGAACAAGCCTGCAGCACAGCAGATAAAGCCTCTGGTGTTAGGAATGTTCCCAACCAACTAGGTTCAGCCCAGGAATGGAGAGGCATTGCAGCGGCAGAATTAGATGTTGAAGCCACCGAGGACGTGCATCTTCGCACTAAGGATGCTGAAAGCTCCAGCATGCTGCTGCTGCTCTCTCTCCCTAGAGGACTGGTACCACCGTGGGGACTTGGAGCAGATGCTCGCTCCCCCTCCACAGCACAAGGAGGTCCTGTAGCTTCTTGCCTCACAGCCTTCAGAGCAGGTGTAAGGGAAGGCTTCTTCATAATCTGTGCTGACTTCTGCTCTTGCACCGCCCTGAACACAGACAAAAAGGACACTCACCCTGCTCACATCAGGGAATCCATCACCTGCCACATCAAATACGCTCATCATCTTTCTATAGCATGACCTCTGCTCCTCTCTAAAATGGGATATCTCTACCCTTACAAAGGAATAAGCTGCTGTGAATACTTAATTGCTTTTATTACTCTCCTGTAATTGTTATCATGACCTTACCATGCACTATTTTGGTGTGCCTCTCACCAGGTCATTATTTCTGAGCCATAGGCTCCAGTGGAACAGAAACATTAATCTCCTGCAGACAGTAGATGCAAAGCTCATGGTGTTTGATCTATCCTTTAAAAAAATGATGCCACAAGCTAGACCAGGTTGAGCTCTGGCATTCTGGCAATGCCGTGAAAGATCTCTGACTTCTCCCAGTGGATCCTCCTGCCCCTCTCTTTGATCACCTCATTAGCTTAGAAAGCAGAGAAGAAAAAGTAACTACAATTACAAATTTTAAATAAGGCCAAGCGTCACTCACTTGAGTAACTGGAACAATGCGAATGGGGAGCCCAAGCTGCAGCAGCCAGGATAATCCTGCAGGCAGCATTAGCTACCTGGACAGCAGAGTGAGTCACTCCCCAAAGTAATTCCCAGCTAAAGAGAGAAATCAGGCTTTTATTCCCTGTGGAGATTCAAGCAACAACACCTCTGCAGCACTCTTTTCTGCTCCAAGCCATCCCGCACAGCACACTGTCAAACACATGCGGCATCAGTCAGGACTAGCTGGCAGGTGAGAGCAGGGCACGTTTTTTGACCATCTAATACTTCTCAGAACAAAGCTTGTGGCTCAAGCAGGACCACTTTGGCTGAAGGAAGAAGCTAGAAATATAAACCAAACAAAAGCTTATTCTGCAGACCTGCCAGGTTTGGCAGTGTTCCTGCAGGTCTGACAGACTCACCATGTAAATAAATGGTTTCTCGTGAAAGCAGAAGAGATATCTCATCCATCTCAGATACTGCAAATCCATGTATGACACAGAATTGAACTGGCTTTTCTGAGAGGCTGTATTTTATTAACGGTGCTGTTTAAATGGCTACCGACTTATCAAAAAGCTTTTTCATAAACACAAATTTAACATTGACGCATTATTCATGCTCCTTTCCTCCCTTGTCTCCCAGCTACTCGTTCCCATCTAGAAAGAGAGAGACAAATCTCCTAAAGCAGACCTGCCAAAAGTGAGCTAAAGTCTTCTCCACCTGTGAACAGACCGCACTCCGGGTGAGGGACTGCCCAAGTGCTTTCAGGAAGAAATCAGCTCTAGCCCTGTCTGAAACCTAAAGGACTGCAGCGTTTGCAGGAACACGCAGACTTAGAGCAATCTTATTCACGGCGTACACCGATGACATACGTACAGGCAGGAAAAGGCACAGCATTTGGACTCAAGCACAGACAAGAATACGTGCGTCCTTCCTGCAGGAATACAGATCCGAGCTTTGCGAGTTGGGTTGTCTCCAGCACACAAAGCATTGATGTCCACGGTGTCTGTGGACGTGCGGGCTGTGCGTGGCGTTCGCGTCCAGCAGCATCCCCTGCCGGGGATCTGAGCCCGTCATTTCAAAGGAACGCACTATTACAAAAACAACAAACATCTCACTTCTAAATAACCACTTTGTTGCTGAATCTCAAAGCCCTTTTGCACAGCTGCTGCAATGCTTCTCTCACACAGGCGTGACAGCAGAGACAGGAACGGGATCTGGACCCTTCCTTGGGCCACAGGGCTCCCCTTGCACAGAGGACTTTTTCAGATTGGCCTAAAGTGTCCCTAGAACTAAATAAACTTGGGTCTGCAAATACCCAGTTTAATGCTGTGTTTGATGCTGACCCAGTTTCTACCCCCATCTCCGTTCCAAAAAATGCAGCTGTTCAATGGCAGCATAAGACAAAGAATCAAAACGGCAGGGCTCAGAGGCTTGGTTGTTCAGGATGCTTTACTTCGGGCCTGCAAGCTGAAGCACCAAGGCACCATGCTATCTCTTCGTTGCTTGCAACAATTCAGCAGCTCACGTCCGTTCAGGTAAATGAAATATTGCCCTGATTAGTTCTGATACGTGCAAATATGCTCCACCAGCAGCTGAGACACAAACAGACAGGACAGGAATAACATTTTTTCCCTTGCAATGAAATGAGCAAGTGCAGCGCTCCACTGGGAAACGGCCCTGTGAAGACATTCGTTTCTAATCTGTATGATGTACAGTGCCATCCCCACTAGGGAAACTACTGCAAACACATCTGGATTAATGGAGTTGGGCTTCTGCCCACGGCCACTCCTGGGAAGGCTGCTCCTCAGTCCATATCCTGACACCAAGCTCTGGACGTACCCACAAAGTTGCACACAAAAGCCAGCTTGTGCCCAGGTTCGCAGTGGTGCCCGTGTAGCCAAACCTTCGCTCACCCTTACACCATGGCCTCAGGTGGGAAGCCTCGCGGATTCCCGCAGGTACCGGCTGATGGAGGGAGCAAGCACTGCCCGTCAGAAAGCATCATGCTCAGGAGCTGTCGCCTGCATTCAGCTCCATCCTCTCTGCCGCCTTCTTGCTTGGAACAAACACTCTTAACTTCCCCTTTCAAGGGTGCGTCTACCCCCGGGCGATACTGATGGGTTTCAGACTCTAAATGGTATGATTATTATTTCATAGTAAGCTGGATGGATGCAAGGCTTTATGAAGTGGGCCTGCTTTTCAGCTGTAACACTCACTTGAAGGACTCCACAATAAATCTGTGAGGGAAGGAAAAGATTTGGAAGTATCCAAATGTCTGGGATAGAGGATGCTCTTTCTTTCCTCTCCTTCTTTCCCTCCGGTCCCTCACCCCCGGGAGACAGTATTTTCTGTTTTAGATCACGGCCTGTCCAAGCACTGAGTGTTTTGCAAAAAATTAATTTCGTTGCTCAGACCTATCTCCATGAAGCAACACGAGAAGGGCAAGCTTTAGATTTGCGGTGTGCCCAAGTTCCCAGAGTAGGTTGGTAACAAAACCCAAGCCTCCCGGTTGCCAGGCACTGCTCTAACCTGCTCTTCTGAGACTTGCACGGCTCTGGACAAAGAACATACACGTATTTCAGTCTTGCAGCTCATAAAAGGCTTTTTGCTCCTTCTCTAAAACAAGATGGGTAACCTCATCCCTCCCCCAAGCCACACACACAGAGGAGAGATGAGTTTTGGGGATACCGAGTCCATACTTAGAACAAGACATCTCATCTATGAATAATGGAAAAGTCTGTAGCAGGTCCGTGTTTAAGTTTGCACAGACATTTGCACTTAAAGCAGACTAAAATCCCTCTGCTTCACACTTCCCTGATTGAATCCAGCATCCAAGCTCAGTACAATAACTCCAAGGGCAGTGAAACATCACACGCAACTGAACTAAAATATTAATTTATATTTGTAGATTATTTCTTTTTAAATGTCCATGAAACACTACTCCGTTCTCCATCTTTTAGCTTTCCCCCAGCTAAAATGCCAGTCACACACTCGATCTCAGCCCAGGCTGCTTCTGAAGTAGCAGAAGTCAGCACAAAAGTTTATTCCTCTGTTCTTCCTTTCTAAAAGAACATCAGCTCCAGACACTTTGCTAAAAGTCTGCAGGCACAACTCATCAGCTTACTTGGAAAGAGGAAGGACCAAGCTCTACGCTATATGCCCCTAATTGCCACTGCTTGCCCCAAGACAGTCTCAAGCACCCTAAAGTCCAGCTGCTGGTTCATGCGCATCTCTTCTCTCCTCTGCTGACTTGCCAGTCCAGGGCACCTCTGCCTACAGGACCTGGGTTTTGTACCCTGGTGTCAGAGCTGTCAGTCGCTTGAGGCAACTGACAGGCAGCCGTTTCGTTCGGCACAGTTGGGTGAACAGCCCCTTCCAGCACATTTTGTTATTCACATGCTCCGCCTGCTAATTGCTTTCTGAAATGGGGAAGAAGCAGATGACGAGCAGAATGCAGCTCCTGACAAATTCCCCAGCACTGTAAATACCACTCACCTTGCTGTAAACAAGGAAATGCTAAGTGGCAATGCTGGTTTGTGCTTAAATTAAAAAAAAAAAAAAAAAAAAAAGGAAAGAAAGAAATTAAAAGGAAAACGCACAGTACAGCAAAAAAATCTCAAACTCCTTTGCTGCAAGACAGCCTGTACCAGGGTGAGAACCCCCATCTGTTGTGTTTCACTCTGAAGACACCCGTGAGCTTCTGGAGAGCAAATACTTATACCAGCACAACTGCAAGTGATTTTGCCAGCACTGATTAGTGCTCAGCAACCTCTCTGCCTTGCTGAAGATAACCCAGAATCAAGCTCCCACAGTCAGGCTCTCTGTCTTCAGAACTACGTCCACCAAAGAATGAGAGCAAGGGAAGGTTTAAAAACAAAGAAAAGAACTCTATTTCATTCTGCCTCTAAGCATCCTTGTATCAGTTATGCTAGGTGAGCAGAGGCATCTGCATTTTACAGTGCACAGCTCCACCACAGGACCAAGGATCTGCTGCCTCTTTGCAGGTACATCGTCTCTGCTACTTTAAGGGAAATACAGTTTGCTCTTAAAAATAATGAGATTTAAAATTAGTAAGCTTGGGACTTTCAGCTTTCTGGACTGTGAATCTGTAGGCTACATTTTTAACACACTTTGAGATTTCTTCTTTATAGCTACAAGGCCTAGAAGCTTATTTAAAAACAAAAGCTCAAGGTTCCTATGTTTCCAGGAACAGAGGCTCTACAGAGAAACATCAAATACCATTAGATCCACAATCCCATCGCAAAAATTGACAACACTAGTGTATAAGCACACAGTATTACTACTTACTTCCTGATCTAAACTATTGTGCAGTGATACGGTTCAACAGCATGAGTCATTCCACCCCACAGGCAATTGCATTTCAATACTAGATGTAGAAGCAATACAAAAACCAGGAGCACACTCACAGCTGTCATTCTCTGGAGACAGAAGGTGCTGGAAGCACTAAGATTATATAGGGCTGCAAACAATGGGAAACTCCAAGAGCAACAAATAAGTAAATGCTTTCTACAGACACCTTGCAACTCCATGTAGAAAGATGTAAGTAGAAGAAAACTTCCACGTGTGGAAAATGAACTTTGGGGCACAAGGACATCGGCTCTGATAGAAGATATCAAATAAAGTCAAGCAGATTAGGGAAAATTACCATGGAAATTTTAATTCACAGGGTCCTTTTTCTGCAGACAGATGGTCATTTCAGCTTTCTATTCTCTAATCCCTTGTTCTGCAAAGCAAACATCCTAAATCCCAGATAATGTAGATTTTACCATCTCATGCATTTCCCCCAGCATTAAGGCTGGCCCCAGCGATAGGATACATATGCTTAAACATCTGTATGCCTAAGTAATTTGCAGCCACAAGAATCTCCTACCTGGATTCAGCACAGAGGTGACCTCTGCATCCTGGCCTGCATGGGCCCCTGCTAAAGCAGTCACCTTTTCCAGTAGGCATCATGGGGATTGAAGGGAACCTCTTGCTGGGAACGGCCTTTCTCTGGCACAGCCAAGATTCCTCAGTCTTGTCTCTAAAGGGGAGGAAGGTTGAGCACATTTTACAAGCTGCCATACTACCAACACTCAGGAAAAAATACCATGTAGCCAGCAGCATGGCGGGAAGTTTGCATACTGAGCCATTAAGACCTCAGGACTGCTTTTTCCCATCGTTTGACTTGAAGAAGAATAGACCTGCCAAACTGCACTTTTGGAAATAACAGTAAGTAATCCAGGTTGCAGGCAGCAAGCAGCTCAGTACAACATCATGAGAACGAGGTTTTGCACGACCTACTTATCCTCCTAACTCTGGAGGTGCAGAAACTATGGGGAAGTATCAGAAAGAAAGGGAGCTAGAAGCTGCCCAATGCCAAAAATCAGACCCAAAACTGTGCTGAAAAGAAATCAGGCGTTCTGGCTGCCAGACTTTTGCTCCTGGACCTAGGCAAAAGAGCTAGTTTCTGGTGGAAGAGGGAGAGGAGCAGGAGACTGAAGAGATCTTAGAGCTCAGAAATTCATTACCAGTTTCTCAGTTTCCCTGTTTGTTAGCCCAAATGATTCACAAGAAGCAGTAAGCATCTCATAGACTCACAGGGGGTGTTCACAATTAAACAGATATTGAAACTAATTTCATGAAATATGCATATTTCTTGTTTCCTAAAAAGCTGTTTAGATCAGACCATGAAAAGATCAGAAATTAAGGATTAGATCAACAGTCACTCTTCATTTACCCTCTAATGAGCCCTGGAGGGATGTGGAACAAAGGGATAGTCTGTAAGAGCTCTAAAAGAGGTAGGAGCACCGGACACACTCACTGCTGATGTAAATCACTGTATCAAGAAATAATCAGACTAAAGATCCAGACTGTCTTCCACATAGGGCAAAATCTCAGAAAATGTATTACTGCAACAAAGAAACCACACCTACGCTATTAATAACGGTTGCATCAGAAAAGTCCCAAATGGGACTTTAAAAGATGTTGCACTGTGGCACTCTTCACAAGCTCCAGAGGCAGAGCAAGCCTCTGGGGAGCACAGAGGCTGCGGAGAAGCCCGTGGTTGGGTAACAGGGCCACTCCAGCCACGTTGCAAGAGCAGAGCTCGGTGGCAGGGGTAGGAGACGATCCCCCTTCCAGAGGCAGTGCCGCCCAGAACCCAGCATTGGATTCTCTTCCCCTGCTGTGGTGCAGGATTGAGAGCCTTGCCTTTACCCCCCTCCCACATAATTTTGGACAGGGGGGTAGGTTTTCATCCCCTCGCTAGGAGGAGTCACCCTCCTCGCACACTCGGCACTTCAGACCCACAGCCTCTGCACAGGGCAGGATTTGCTGCACCAAAACCTACGGCACAGGCCTGGGCATATCCTCACCAAGGTTCAAATGTAGCACATCGCATCCTGGGATCGTTGTTTCTGACAGGCTCTCTCATCTCACACAGCTAATAGCTCATTGTTTGTATTCATGCACAAGGAGTAAATTCTTCATTATTGGAGAGATCTGACATGTACAAACAATTGGAGTAAATTGATTGTATTTTCCAAATCATCACACAGACTCTAATTCTATCTGCAAGGCGCACTAATTTGCACTAGAATTACCTCCTAAATTAGGAATTAGATCCTTTGACAGAGAAGAGCAATGACTCCTTGCGTTGCAAGGCTAGTGGGGCGGGGGAAGGGTGCAGGTCCCTCCCCAACTCACACCGCAAAAGCCTTTTGCCTGCCCTCAGAGTGTACTGAAACATGGTGAAGGAGATAGCTGATTAAATGAGGTTCCAGTGTTTTTCAGAGATTTATCTCATTGCTTTAGATGCACATTTAAAAAGAACCAAGTATTTAAGTCTAATTGTTCTATACCCAGTGCCTATCTTTTTCTCATGCAGGAAACTGGGACTCTCCTGATCCCTTGGAAACTGGACGTATAAGGCTCTGCACATCTTTTTCTTAAATGAAGATGCTCAGCACAGAGCACCACTGAAAATCAAATCTCAAAACATCCAGAAAGTGCATTTGTTCCTGCGGGAAGCAGACGGACAGGGTGCACTCTGCTCTTCCAGACATGAGGTCATCTGTGCTAATCCCAGAGTGTATGCTGTACCCGCTCATCTAGATGTAAAAGGGACTAAATCATTAAGTTAACTTGAATCATGCACCCAAGAAGCACCTCTGTCTCCAGGAAGGGAAGCGATCAGAGTGTTCAGCACTTTCCAAAATGCCAGGCACAAGGTGTGTTTCTCAGGCATTGCCTTCCCTATCTGAAACATGGCAAAATTTATACTACTTCCAGTCCTCCGATGCTCCTTTCTCCGGGTAGGGGAAAACAAATAATGTGATAGATGTCAGTTATATTGCTTCAACAGTGAAAGGAGCACCACATGCAGATATAAGTTAAATATATAAGCCTATTAACACTCAGGTCACCCTGTGAGCAGTGGAACCAGGGAACTCTGAATTTCCTATGGAAATGGATGAAGGTTTAGGTGCTGTTTCTTAATGAGATGCATGCTCACAAAGCAGTGTTTCCTGGTCTTGGGACATTTGCAATGTCCCCCACATAGATCCTGGTTTCTAATAAGGGCGACCTTACAGTGCAGCCCCCAGAAGTGGGATTAACAGTGTCTTTTCCCTGGCCACCTATGTTTATGAAGCCTATAGAAATATAGGATTCCACCAGTCCCTTTGGGTAATAAAAACAACATTCTCTTTGAGATCTCTTTGAGACTGACACACTCTGGAGAAATTTGTTTGAAATTTGCAGATGGTTCAAAAGCTATCAGAGGGCCAAAGACAGCAGGATCTCAGAGGCCCCCCGTCTGGTTTGCAAACCCAGTGAAAACCATCTCAGAGGAATAAGTATAATTATCACCACAGCCCAGCGAATGCTCACAACTTAGGCTGGACCTGACATAAAGGAACAGACAAATAATGGAGGGGGGAGGCGGAAGGCAACACCGCCTCTCTTAGATATGCAAAAATATCCAGCTAAACCCCAGGGAGTCACAAAACTGACTTTGTAAAGGCATGATTAAAGACAAAACAAACACTAGGATTTTTTTTTCCTTTGCCTTTCAACTCCAGCAATTATAGAAACGTATTGTGAAGCATACTCTATCTGCAACCAGCTGATCTACGTCACTATTTATGTTCTTAATTTGCACAGAAAGCTGAGATAGTCTCATAATCGCGCAGTGCTAGAACCTGAAGATTGGTGGAGGGAAAACAGATACTTCATGTCTCTTGCAATGTTTGATGAAACAATAAGACACTGAGATGGGGAGAAGCAGCAGCAATATGACCGCAGCAACAACACGCAGCAACAACAGGAGACATCATGTATATTCAGCAGTTATTTCTGCAGGTGCCTGCGTGTCCTTTCTCTCCTGCGCTCCTTGTCAGGGAATTGCCAGACATGGGTTTTCTGGAGGGTTCACTTCCAGCCGATTGTGTCATCGTAGACACATGTACAGTGTTTAGGGGGGGCGTGTAATGCTGCCCCGGCACACGTTGCTGGGCTCATCGCAGGCAAGGTGCTTTCTGACAGCCCAGGCCCCTTGCACGTGCTGACGGCAGCAGTACTGGCTGCTGGAAACCGAGATGATTATGGAGACTGAGTTCCTACGTGGAGTGTATTGTTGGATGACCGTGTGGCAGGACTGATGGTTTCTTTCTCTGCCCAATAACACAAATTTTCTGGGATGAACAAGAACCATGGAAGTTACACTGGAGGTCAGTCATAGGACTGGAAAAGCATTACCTCTCTAGCAACATCTCTCTAGGACATCTACCAAGTCACTACAGACCCTGAGATGAGCCAATACAGTACTTTAGAAAAGGAGGAATTTCATCTCCGAAAACAAAGTTTAAATCCGTCTTTGGTCTTGTTCCACCCACAGTCTTCAAGATCATTCTGAGTAAGCATGTATCTGTGTCACAGTTGTGTACAACAGCTATGTAGTTATTTCTACGCTCACAACTTCATGAACAAAGTGCGCTTAAAAAAGAGGTTTTCCCGGCATTTTACTTTTTTTCATCTTTGGAGTGTGCACTCCCAAGCTTTTTTCCTCTGCCCAGAACTGTGAAGATGTGACGCTCACTACGGGGGATAAAGGGTGGAGGAGAGAAAGCAGCACACTGAGATTCTGGGAAAATAATGTAATTCCAGGAACAAGAGCTTTTAATGAGAAAACAAAGTGCACAGGTGATGCAGACGAAAACCCAGTATTATGAATCACAGTTCAGCAAGCTGGTCTCAAGTGACAGCAATGTAGCTGGGAACAGTGGAGTGCTCTCAGGCAACGGGAGACAGGAGGGAAGTGGTAGACATTCCCCTAACTTTTGTTCAAACAGTTCCAACCCGCCACTCAGAGAGGGCACAAATGCATTATACGCAACCAAAAATATACCCATAAGCAGTGCATTTGTATAAATATAAAGGTAGCTGATTAGGTGCTTTATGGGGTGAGCGTGTTAGTGCCCTGGCTGTATTGCCTGTTAGCAGTTCGGCTCGGTTAGGATCCTGCATTCTTCTGATTATGCAGATACAATCTATCATATTGTTCTGGAAACTTGGTTAGGGCTGTGCTCAGAGAGATGGCTGCAGCTGCAGCACGCTCGGAGAGACACACATCATTGCTCTCTTTTATGAGAAGGAAAATTGGCCGTTGCTGCTCCTGCAAAAAGCGGCTGTTATTTGTTGGGTTTTTTGGGGTGGTTGTTGGGTTTGGGTTTCTTATTTTGAGCTATTACGATGAGTTTGCCTTCTCTTCCCACTTAACCGAATTACACAGTGTTTATGTTTCCAGTCCTCTCATGGAGACGCACTAAGCTGGCCGCCCGCTGAAGGCCACGCGGGGCGATGCTTTCCTCTCCTCAAGCAGGAGCACACCTTTGGCAGGACGGTTGAGCCCGTGGCTAAGACTGGGAGCGTTAGCCAACCACCTTAACTGCACCAACCAGCTGCTGTGCAGCTTTCTTTTTCTGTGCAATAGCAAGAATAGCAAATTACCACACCTGAGTTAAAATCATCTGCCCTCATGGCTCTTGCAGGAGGAATGCAGTGCTGGCTTCATCGCCCGATAACTATCAGCAGTGACACCCGCTTCTGTGGCTTGAGATCTGGGCCATTGCAAGGCCCGCAGCCCCCCTCAGGGCTGGTGCAAATCCATTTGCCTCCAGAACCCAAGGCCTGGTAATGATCCTAGCGATGGTGACACGGGGTGGTTCCCAGAGAGACAGGTGCAACCTGAACTTGGTGGTGGTACTTTTGATGTTTGATTGCTCCTGTCCTTACCCTGGCGCACTGGGTGCTTGCTATCACAGCAGCTTCTATGCAGCAGAGGAGAAGGGGAAGCATTTACAATTATCCTAAATGCAAACATTTCCTAAGCAGAGTTTTCCACAACGTCAGTCTATATTTGGGCCGAAGAAACACCTTACCATTGTCAACAGCTACTACCACACCCTTCATGTAAAACTGCGGGGCATTTGTGTGTGCAGGCAGAGCCTGAACTCTCTCCCTAAAAAAGCCAAATGATCAGAGCCTAGTCCTTGCTTTTCAGAAAAGAGAGTGGGGGAAAAATGCAGATTTGCCTTATGCTGTAGGACAGAAATACAGCTACAGTTTTCCCTCCCAAATGGTCTTTTTTAATAAAACCACCTCATCCATTTAATAAAAGAAACTCATTTTAAAATAGCACTACTTTTGCATTAAAAATGTTTCCCCTTCATAAAACACCACTGCTACATTTTTAATATAATAGCAGTTCATACTGTCTAGAAATATGCTGTAGCTTATATTTAAAGGGATCTTTAAAATGTTTCTAAGGCACAGTTGCTATTCAAAGGCACCCTTCCTCTTTTTCTCCCCACATATTAGGTAAAAAAGCTTTAAAAAAACCCACAGAAGACACCAACAGATGCTTTCCTTTTAAATCACAACTATTACCCACTTTTCAACCAGGATAATACAGGTCATCTTTGCCCAACCCACAGAAGATGGAGGTGAGGAGTCCAAGCTACAGAAAGTTTGATATCCTCTCTGTGTGTTCCTAGTTCAGTTCCTGGCACATACACCCAGATTACTGAGGGTAATAGACATTTTCACATATGCTGATAAAAGGCCAACAAGTAAGCCCTAAAATAAAATTCCAGATCACACCGAGAAAAGGCTGGACAAGTGAGGAGTCTCAGGTCCTGATCCTGCAATCAGCTTCTTGTGCCCAGATCCATGCCCAAACTTTAATGGGCTATTATGCTGACAGGCACTGGCAAACACATACACATTTGGCTGGAAATCACGGTCTATTCTTTTCTTTCCTAAGAAGCAGGATGTTTCATTAACTAAAAGCAAGTCATTAAGAAAAAAAAAAAGATAAGAAATGGGAAATCCAAAATAATTTTGTTCATTTTCAAATAGTGCTGCAATCACTCAGATGGACTGCAAAACACTGGCATGAAATAAATGTTAAAATAAGAGACTTACCCTCTGCTGCCAGCTGTCTGCCAACCTCAAGTCTGCTGACAGCAATGTCAGAAGCTGGTTGTATCTTTGCGCTTGGTGATGGTCAACCCATGTATCCAAGACAATTCTAGCTGTTGTCAAAGAACTGCTGTTCCCTATGAGCCTTAGGCTTCTTAATATAATATTTCTCATTCACATATTAGATGCTTCAACTCCTCAAGCCTTCTAAGCAATAGCCCCTTTGCGCTCATCCTGCGTGTATGTACTCTGTACTTGTGAAACCTCCTTTCCCTGGAGCTAAATCCTCGGTTATTGTCCCCAGCCCACGCACCTCTACAGGCATTCTTGGCTTTGACTCATATTTCTGCACAAACTGCACTGAGCCTGAAACTGCATTTCTATTAATACCATTTTAGCCACCCCTCAACATATTTGCTCAGATTTTTCCTTACGCAAAGTCCATCCAAACCATGGGACACTTTTTTGAAGCCACTGCAGAACCGAGCGCTCAAGGCCCAGAGAATGGCTGATCTCTGTACAAAGACCTGGGACGTTAGGAGAGGGAAGCAGCACGTTTTGGCTCAGCAGAGCCCATTTGCTGCATGTCTGTAGATGGAACTCTTTTAAACACACTGCGGCAAGGTAAATCTAGCCAATATCTGTAAAGTAGCAAACCATACCGTGGGGGAAAAAAGCATGTCAGAAAACTGGCACCTCTTTCCACCACAACTCCTCCTGCCCAGAAGCTCACTAACCTTGCTCACATCCCTCTTCCTCTCTGGGGAGTCGGCACGAGTGGGTCCCACCTCATAGCTCACTCGCTGGGGTGTCTCTCTGCAAAAATGAGGCATCAACAGTTAGGTTTTCCCTCATCCTGCCACGCACAAGAGGGCAGATGGAGATCACTGTCACACAACTAAATGCCTAGATGCTTCTTCCCAGGTCTTTTCTTCTTTTCTGTTTTTAAAAGGAGAGAGGCAAACCTGGATATACTGATATTTATTTTCCCCATGGGTATACCACGGAGCAGAAAGAGGTGAAGTGATTTGCCTGAGGCAGCAGATCAAGTCAGCAGCAAAATTAAAAACTGAGCGTGTTACCCTTGACAGTCTGGTGATTAGCCCACCTGGCTAGGCCACCTCTTGCCTGATCTGCAGCACGTTTATATCCCAGCATCATTAGTCTGTTGTTTTTAGGCAGGCTGAATTTATACAGCAGTGAAAAAAAGAAAACATTTAGAGAAGGGATATAGTATTTGCTACGTGGGGATTCTGTATTAACTAGGCAGGGATGTGGAATTTATCAGACACAGATAAGCATTCGAGGAACTAGGGAAGAAGTATTCATTAGCTGGCAATATGTATTCCCATGCAGCAGAAATCTTTTCTTTCCAATCAGCAAATCACACCTTTTGCAGCAGGATTAGTTGATGCCTTTAATGATAATGTAAGAAGATTATATTTTCCCTTTCTCTTCACAATTCAAAGCTTTTAAATACAGAGAACCAACTTTCTTGAAATATCACTATGGAATTACCACTCCTCTCACATAAATATCTAGAGAGACCATCAGAGTGGAGCAAGGGTATTTGCCTTAAAAATATTCACACCACAGCTCAGAGGGAAAATAGCAGCAGCAGATGAACTCAGATCGCTCTCCGCTGAGGGCCTGTCAATTGCCATATATCCTGATCCAATGATAGTGCTCAAGAGATTAACAGATGCTCTTGGCTTTCTGATGGAGACCTAAGATACGACTCCATCCAAATACTGAGCAACACTGCCCTTTTGGATGCTTTGGGGCCATCGAAGCTGTAGCCAAAGCTGAGGAAAATGGCCATTGATCATGGGAATTGGCAAGCAGGGGAAAGCTATTCTGCATTATGCAAGCTCTATCCTTAGCAGCTTCATCCTGTGAAAGGGTCTGTAGCTTTAAGCACTGGTATCCAGGGGATATTTATATTGGAAGATGCAAATTAACGAACATTTCTCTAACACAGAAAACTCTAATTAACAAATAGTCCATCCAGGCCCAGTTAACCGTTTAGATTGATTGACAGAGCTGAGCAGGTCTTGGAAACTGAGCTGCAGCATTTTTTAATAGCAGGAGTCCTACCCTTTCAAAGTTTAGATACAGGGGAGCTGAAATTAAGCTAAAGTCAGGAAAAAACAAACCAAAGGTATAACAAAAAATTGGCGGGGGGTGGGAGGGGGAGCTTTCTATGAATTAAATAATTCAACTCAGTCACTCTAGTCCTGTCAAACTACTTCTTTTCTGTTATTGAGCAACAGGAAAGCATCGCGCTTCAATTAGTTTGGGCACCCATGATTAGGGATTCCTAATCCATCCCCATTCCCAATTTATCACCTTTACCTTGCCAGGGAAAGGGTGGGTGGCAAAAAGAGCCAGTGCTCTCTTTAGGTAGGCATCTTTAACGAAAGCCTTTCCTCAATGATAAAGGACTGATTCAAGAAAGCTTTCACAGGACCTCTTTCTTAGAAACAGCCTCAAACACAAAGTGCTGGTAGGACTGTTTATAGCGCATGAAACATCCAGCCCTTTCCGTGGCAGGGTGATAAGTACATCAAAAATACCAAGAAGACAGCTGCTTATGGGAAGAGAGAGAGAGAGAAAGAAAGACAGAGAGAGAATTTTTCTCTAAATTTTGAACCTACTTTTGCAATCCCTTATACAAAACATCATTCTCTATTAAAGACTAGTGGATGATTTACAGGTATAGAACTACATAGGTTTTGAGTTATTGCTAAAGAACCCTCTTAAATTCTAAAGAATTCTTTTGGTTTCACCCTTCTGAAATTCCACAGGCCTCTCTCAAGACATCAGTATGGATTTGTGAGGCAGACAAACAGCATTATTTTTAAAAGCAATAGGACTGAAACAGAGCTGGGTACTGGTACAGTGACTGGGGTTGTTCCCCTACTGAGTAACAGCGATGCTGTTTGCTACATTGCATGCCAGCCCCTGAGCCTAGGAGAGGCTGATGTGCAGGATTGCTGCTTTCGTGTCTGTCCCACTCCACAGTTCAGGGGGATCCAGTAAAGGGAACCTGAGAGAAGGTTTTCCTGAGAGAAGAAATTACACACACCCACTGGAAAACAGAAGGAAGGCTGAATGTGATTTGATGCTGACTGTTTGCATACTGCCCGCAGTGTCCAAAGTACTTTGCAGACGCGCACAAAGACACTGCTGCAGTCCCTAAAAGACTGTGGCAAATCGGGATGTGAAGAAGCAAAGGGCTATGTTTGTTCTTGCATGCACACCGGTGTCAGTGTGAGGGCTTTGATTTCATTGCCTCCCTGGACACCGGGATTTCAGAGATGTGACTGTCTATTTCCACTGATCAAGTAGTAAGAAACTCATTGGTCTCAGAGTTTTCTTGCAGAACAGGCTAGCTGAGCAAACTGATAGTGGGTTGTGTATAAATTGAAGAGGGAGCTACAGGTAAAAATAGAGAATTGTTTCTACCAGAGCATCTGGAATAAACCCAAGCTCAACAAAGAGATATCATTTCTGGGAAGCCAGACTGGTTTATTTGCCTTCATATCATTCATCTTCCGTGTTGCTGTACCTCCACCCTTGTGGTTCTGCTGCTCTCTGAGCCAACGGAATGAATAAAAATCCCAGGTTGAGCCTTTATTAGCGTGTGTAATGCAAGTCAAGCTGCTTTGAACGTCCTCTTGTTGGGTATTAATGCAGCATGCCATTTGTTACACAAGTATTTTGCTGTGGCAGACAGAAAGTGACATTTATGGGTCTATCATGAGAATGAATTTCACCATCCATTAAAATGATGTACAGGTAAACACTCCATTCATTTTAAATCTATGAGCTTTGGTTCTTTCTCTGCTCTGGTAGATGGGTCCATCAATACAGCTACTATTAGCCAAACTATTTGCTGGGAAGTGAGAACTACTGAAAAATGTTACAGGCCTGTAATTAAAAAGATTGTAGCTTGAAGGGAGAGCACAGGAATTAAAGTTATTAGTGAGCTCTCCTCTTACAGATCTGCATGTGTGCAGCAGCTGTGATGCGTCTCTAGAGCTCTGCTGCTGGAAAGGCCTTGTCCCAGTCCTGGCTCAATCAACTACTAGAACCGAACCCGGGACCAGGAGGTCTACAACATATATATTTACATTCAAAGTAAATCAAAGGAAAATGCCTGGAAAAGCGACAAATCTGATGGCACAATGGATTTTTAAACCTCTCTGTGGGGTACAGCCACCAAAAGAAGACAAGCAAGTGTAAGCCGTTGACACTGGTTCCTCAGCGACTAGCTGGAGTTGTTGCCTAGCAGGGCAGGTTGGTGTTAGTCAGTCACCGTGTCCCAGGGGAAGTTCTTAACACGACGTGTTACAATGCTTCAGAATCCTCTGCTAGGGAGGATTTACATGATGTAAGTTTTCTAGAGAATTGCTATGAGAAATGTGCAAGGTAGAAAGAAATTGCGCTATAAATGTAAGCTACATCACTTGGAAAATGAAGTACCGTTGTTTATCCACTGTAATTGTAGAAATTAAGGTAATAACAATTACAATTAAGTGACTCATATGTACTACTGTGCAATTAATTTAGGCTTAGAGGCAATGTTATTGTATATTAAATAAAAGCCAAATGATATATCAGGTTGTTTCTGTGATTCAGCTGGTTGCATTGCTCATCTGGACCCAGAACCAGGTCACCTGCAGTGCAACGTGATGTTCAAGGAACCTGTACTTACAGAAGACATCACGCTTCTTTTGATGCAACTTTAAACCGTGTCTCTGATGAACTTTGATGCTTTTTGCAAAGTCAAGTTGTTCATCCAGCTTTCTTGGGCAAATGCCAGCCTAAAAGAGTTGTATTTGATCTATTTGAGCTTCGGTCATATTCGTTTGCCATTCCTGTTCTTTTGGAGTGTGTTCCTAACCTCAGTTTTAATAGTTCTAAGGGAAATGTTGGTGCTATGTTGGACTTCTTGTGCATGAGTCAAATCTGGAGGTCCTTTGGATGGTATATTACACAGTGATATTTAGACAGACTCCTTAGAGCTGAATTATGCAAGGATGTCACATATTAGTCTAGCATGAGCAGTGTCACTAGGTCACAAGACGAAGCCAGGAGCCCTCTGTAAGATCAGAGTCATGCAAAGGGTCTCCCTCTACCCACGGACAGACAGAAATTATGCAGAAGCTTCAAAAGAAGAGCTAGTTAACTCAGCTGTTTGCTGACAGTGAAACATCACAGTGGCAATCACACGAACTATATCCTTAAGATAAATTGCCAGAGTTTCACACACATTTGTTGCATTTATGAGAACGCTTTTCCTGCAGGGAAGCCGCAAAGAGGTTTTGCAAATATTTTGAGCCACTGAATCTCTAATCCTCTCTGTCAGCTTTTAACCATTAACTTGCTCACACTCACAATAAAAATATGGTTGTTCGTAGCAAAACGTGTGCCTAGTCCCACAAGTCAAAAGAGACAAAAATGTTCATATGTCTCTTTTTAAATTGAAATTGCTACATTTCCACAGTCTAAATATTTTTAACTTAAGTTTATGATTTATTGCCTGTGGTCTCCTACTCATCCACTAAGAAGCAGAGAACTTAGAAGTTACAACAGGAAAACTTAAGAAAGGAATATCTTTCTTTTCAAGATAATATTCTTAAAATAAGTGAAAAAAGAGTACAGCAACATCAATGCAAAAATTATTTCTAAGTAGGATGTGTTATAAAATACTCCTAGAGGCATCAGCAGGTCTAGTATCCCCATAAATATGTTTTCCATAATCAGCCAGTATTTAATTAACACCCAGAAAGTGCCTGACAGAATCTAAATGGAATCTTCAAGACACTTGATTTAGAAAGTGCCACTGAAATGCATTGGAAGTGGTTCTCCTGGCCTGCCCATCCAGTTGTTTCTCTCCCACAGACGCAAAAGCTTTATCTCATGGGCAGCTTGTCTGAGTCTGGGAAACCTGAAAAGCTACAATTCACTTTCAAAGTGGATCTATTTAATTCACTCTCCTTTCTTTCAATTACAGCCCTTTCCCCGAGGAAAGGAAACCAAAGAGAACCCGTTAGCTGTGGCTGAAACAAGGAATCAGAAAGCAAGTAGGTAAAAAAGGGTATTTCCTAAAAACTGCTTTAGGAATAATTAATAAAACTGCACAGCTCTTGTTATATCAGGCATATGAATTATTTTCAGAGTAGTCTTCACTCTCCTTGCTAATTTCTGTTCATAGTCATTTTGACATGTATGCCTTCAACCGCCTTTGTACCAGCTAAGCTTTTTCTTTGATCTCTTTAGTAGCAGGGGGCCTGGGAAAAGTATTTTTATTAAAAAACATGCCCTGGAAAATGTTCTGTTGCAAAATCGGTCCTGGTGTGGCAATCACCGCCTCGCAGTTTTCTGAGCAAGGGTTAAAGCATGATACTTCTGTTGAAGACTGCAAGAGATTTGCTAGCATTTTCAGTGGAGGAAGGAGAAGGGTTCAGTTTGTCTGCAGAGCCTTACCAAATCCCACTAAAAATCCACCTTGCCAAAGACACTCTGTGTCTCAGGGTGGGTAAAATCAAACGTGAAGGAAAAAGTGTAACCAGAGGGTAAGCATACCTCTCCCCAACACAGCCTCCAGAGAAGGGCATTTCAAAGATCCTTGATTCGCAGGTGGTCTTTCTCTTTCACAGCCATGAAGGATTTTTTCTTTTTTTTTCCCATTAATTTGTACAGGCATACCTGTGTGTTTGGTATTTTCAAGTAGGTACAAATTACCTAGAAAAATCTTGCATGTCTTCCTGGGTTCTCGCTGCCTCTTCTCAGTTTTGACCTGAGTGAGACACTTCAGTCAACTCAGACCCTTCTTCAGTACTTTGTGATTTCAGCTGCTGCAGAAAGCCCTCATTTCAGGTAGGGTAGGGAGGGGAGGAGGGAGTAGATGTTGCAGAAATTATGAACACTGGAGAAACACAGCTCCTGTTTCATGCGGAGGGCCCTGCAGCATGGTTAGCAAAGGGAACAGAAATGCTAGCTGACACGCGTGCAGAACAGTCCCTAAATAGAGGGCTTCTCAGAGCTGCACCCTAGGCTGCTACAGCTCTTTGCTAAAAGGCACTGCAAAAATGTTGGTGAACCGAGGGGACCCTGCACTCCGGGAGAGTGGGCTTGGCTCCCTGACACGCTAACGTGGTGCGGCTGGAGCAATAGGTGTGCTCCAGCATAGGGGTCGACTCAGGTCAGAAGACAATCACGGCCAACCCCTTCCAAGCCCCATTCCTCTTACCTATTTTACGCCCCTGCTAGCACACGTTCCTGGCACTAGAAAAAATCCTGCTCTGGTGGGCATTTGAAATTCCGTGTGCTTTTCATATTGAAACTTTGGCTGTTTTCTTTGGCTGATTTCCACCTCGTCTTCGATTTCCATTGCACGCAACCTGTGTATTAAAGTACCTCTGCAGCTCCAAAACGGATGAGCTACCAAGATCATGTAAGACATGATCTCAACATGGCCTCAACAGATCTCCAGAACACCTTTTAACCCTTTGGTAAAGGTCCAGAGCAGCTCCTAAAGGTGCCCGGGCTTTTATGCACCGCTTCAACATAGAGAGTATTCTCCTCACATAAAACTGTCTGGATGCCCTGCCACAGTACCTTCACAGATGTCATCTCTCAGAAAAGCAGGCATCGCAAAAGCTGCAGCTGTTCACTGGTGGCTGAGCTGTTTCCAGGCAGCTGTGCTCAGCCTATTGTTTCTGTTGCAGACAAGGGATGTTTGCAAATGTGTTTGAATTTCCCCAGCCACAGTGGATGTATTTATGCTAGATTTTTAACTGATTGTAATGGACACAAGATAATTTACACATTATAAAGGTTGATCTACAATGAAGAATGATTGTTTCTAGCCTTTGGAGTAAGGGTTTGAGAAACAGCCTTTTTTTTCTTTTTTTTGTGAAGCAGAGGCATTCAAGCCCGTTCACAAAATGGCTACAAATAAGAAGAAGCCAATGTCAGCTGAAAGAAAATTATCTCAGGGCAACTCATACTGACCACGTGTGCTTTTTCACTTTTTGGCAGCGGGATATGGTGCTCCAAGCCCAGAGCATCTCCCTGCCACTGGAAGCGATGTCAAGCCTAATCTCAGCCTGTGGGCTAAGTTTGTCTGTAGATCTTGTTCACATACTTAGCAAAGCATAACATAACACAGGCTAAATGTCCAAAATAAACTGTTCACAAGGAACCTTTCATACTGAGGGACAGAAGGGGATAGTACTCGCACAGCAGCCTTCGGACCAAGGTGATATGTCTATTCTGAGTTCTGGGTATTTACTATTACTTTGGGAGCTAGGACTTCAGCTCTTTCCAGTCCACTTTCTCAGCAGTCTTGCTTCACTTGAACAGATAGGGATGTTAACAGAAACCATACCTCCAGTGTATTCTAGCTATTCACAAAAAGAAGACATTTCTGGGCAGTGAAAGAACCCAGAAAAATGCCTTGGAAAGTGTCCCTAGAAAGATTCTACAAGACAAGGGTCAATGCACTTACGCTGAGATGAAAACATGGTGGGTCCAAGGCCATGAAAGGGTCAGTGAGTTCCTGTGTCCATTGGTGATGATGGTACCCAGGATCTGCCAGGGGTGGGTCCAAATACCCTGTCTGAAGGACAAACAAAAAGCTCTAGTCCCAAAGGTGCCAAGATCACACTTGTATGATAGAAAATGCAACTTCATCAGTAATTAATTCAGTTCTGCAGAGCACTCCAAGGTTCTTACATAAAAGGTACCAAATAAATCCAAAGCATTATTAACAAAATGTTCAGCCTTTTTACAAATTAATTAATTTGTGATATTTCCTTAATGAGAAATATTATCTAATGAAACTAACACACTACATCAAACAGACGCATACTATTCAACAGCTAATCCAACAAGAGAGAGTGATAGGAAAATGTCTTTAGGGTTTAACAGGGGAATAACAAACAAACAGGCAATCACATATGTTTCGCTTCATTTAATATCTGGTATCTGTGTGTGAATAAACATTTCATATCGCACCTTTTGATGGCTGCCACAACAATATTTCAAAGAGATAGCCACTTCTTCACGAGAAAGTGGAAGTTGCTCTTCTGTGAGAAAAGATAGATGAAAGACAGCTTTGCGATGGAGTTCCAGCACAGCCCCAGACCTCTTGAACCGTTAGGATTTATATGTCATTAAATAATTAACTCAACGATGCATAAGAGAAAGTAATGCGACTCTCTGTAAAAGACCTCAATTAATTGCTTTCATTTCAGCAGACACTGAGTCTTCATGATGAGATATAAGTGAGGTGAACTTTATTTCAGAGATTTTCTGATAAATGCAGTCATAAAAAAAGTGAAAAATGACTTGTTCAGATAAGACTTTTGTTGCTGGAATGTTTTTTGTGTTGCAGTGTCTTTGGCTTAAATTAACTGACATAATCAGATGCCAAAAAAAATGCTAGGAGCCTTGCCCTTGTGCTACTCCATTCGCTTTGTACTGTTCTCTCTCCTCATGAATTCCAGGGACAGTAAGAGGCATATCAAGGCATGTCTGAACCATGGATCTTTAATTAATTTATCTGCTTCCTTTTATCTTTCAGTGTTCACAAGCTGGTATAAGCAATTTCGTTTAAACTGTCTGCCGCATTCTGCCACCTCTCTTGGGATTATCCTGTAGTCTAATAGGATATAATTCTTGATAGTGTAAACCTCTCTGTGCTTTATTTAATCCCACTAGCTTTATTCAGACTTTACCGCATCACCCTTAAACCCCTTCTTATCTTGGTACCCACAGCCTTTCACAGGCTGGTCCTGCAAAGACTGGAAGGGGGGACTGGAAGGGGGAACTGGAAGGCTTGAGTCCTAGACTCAATCTCCAGGACATCCCACTATAATAAGTTAAGTAGTTGGAGAAGCCGTTGAGTATAAACAGAGAACAGTCCACAACCAACTCTCTGACCAGACCTCTTACAAGCCTAGGGCTAGCGCTGAGGTTGGGCAAATGTGATTTCAGCTAAATTCAGAGTAAGGCTCGCTCTTCTTCATCCAGCCTGTTGCAGATTTGGTGAGTGGGAACAACTAATGGGAAAAAAAAAAGGAGCAGTGGCGTATCCATTAGTTTAGGCTTCTGGTCAAAGGTCTTAAGCTAGAAGGGAGCATTTCTCATCCCAGATCTAACATGGGTGGAAATGAAGTCAGTTAGCAGAATCATTTTCCAGCCATGCAATTCGTGTGCCAGTGACAACACTCTTACCTCAGCCCATGGTGAGATAACCTGCACTTAACCCTGAGGAAGATTAGGATTATATGATACAGATGGGACTATTTTAGCCAGTTTGCTCGTTCATTATTTAAAAGGTTATAAAAAAAAAAACAACCCAAACCAAAAAACAACAAAGGGCTAATCTGATGCCATCTGCTCAGGATGAGGTGAGAAGAATTCTGCCAGCATCTTATGTTCCCCCTGTCTGCTGGGTTCACACGGGTATCCATTCCCACTTAATTACATGCTGTCACATTTACTGCTGTTGCCTTTGAGCTGGCACCCGAAGGCTGGAGAGTGGCTGGAGAGAATGCTCTTCTCTCTTCAGCAGATGGCACAGCCTTGGCCAGCAGGAGACAAGTGGTGGTGAGTGTTGAACGGATGCTCTCTGCCCTGTTTCCAGCAGCTCCCTGCTGAGAGGATCAGGCGTTGCAGGCTGTCTGGGCAACAGGAGCTCTCACCATTGGGAAGACTGCTCTCCAGTACGGTCTCAAAACAAATAGCTTCTCAATTTGTGTGAGGAAGCACAGCAGGCCACTACCAGATCGGTACTGTTTCTGCTGGGAATGGTGTGGTAGGAAGAGAGGCAGAGAAAGGCTGATCCTGCCAGATTTTTGGACACAGATAAGAAGGAGACACCAGCGTCAGCCTACTGCTCCCATAACAGAGCCTTCAAGCCACAGTCAGGAGGAGAAGACACATGCCTCAGATCAGAAGGATAATTTCAGAGCTGGATGTTGCTGTGCGGGATATCATTCACCTGAGGTGGGAGGATACACACGGTAGCATGAAAAGACGAATGCTCTATCTGTTCTTCAGAGCTCAGATTTTTCAGCTGTCCCAAACTCCGCAAAAGGAGGCAGGTCCTGACCTTCTAGGAAGCGTGTATTGCCAAGCAGAGTTTATTCTCTCACCTTGGCCACTTTACACCTGCTCGGCTAGTAGGCAGCACTGTCGGGTCAGGGATAATAAAGTCATACTGTGACTACTAGATAGTCATTGCTCACTTTCCACGGTCTCTGTTTCTGCAGTAAAGCCAGCTACTTGCAAAGACAAAAATCACCTTGATCATGACAGTGAAAGAAAAGGGTGCAACTAATGGGCTCTTAATTGGGTGGGACTGACAGGCAGTTGAGGTTCTCCCTGCTTGAGGCTTTGGAAACCAAAAGGAACGGACTCTCCATGCAGCCAGTGACATCAGCTGTGGTCTTCACATGGGCTGCCTGGAATGAGCTTCATTAATGTTTTTCTTGGTATAATCCATCATCCCTTCAACAATGCATTTCTGACAGTTAATTAGACTCCACAGAGTGGAATAAGTAGTGTCGTGTTCAGAATTATAATCCATTATGAAAAACATATCACCAGCCGGAGCTCTTGGACATCTTAAGTAGTTTTTATTCCAAAAGCTTGGTAAACTGTGTTTAGTAAACAATTCTGCAGCATATTTGCAAATGGCTTCGTTACAAAGAGGAGTCAGGAATCAGAGGCCACCTGTTCATTAGCAAAACCCCAAATAAATAAACAAATACATAAATAAATTCAGCCCCTCTGAATGAAGATGAAACCCAAGTGTCATTAACTAACCTGGATCACACTCAGTACATTAGAGATGAAATCCTTGTCCAGCTGATGCCTGTGGCAAAGTTCCTGCTGATTTCAGTGGGCCAGGACTTGACATGAAGTCAGTTACTTGGACTAGACAGCAAGAACGATGCAAAATGCTGCAGTGGTGACCTGCTTCATCTGGATTACCTGGAACATTTGTTTTTTGGAAGGGTGCTGTTATTTAGTAGGCAAGCAGAACAAACCAGGAGTTTGGGAGTGGCTTCTGAGCACAACTTAGATAAAAATGATCACACTGAATAACACTAATAATAATAAAAATAATGAGATTGGATTCATCATATTAGTGACTTGGCTACGTTAGGAAATCCTAAGCCAGGAGAGTTCCTGGGGATGCACAGCAAGGAATGTTAAAATGGAGGACAGAACTGGCTCTGTGATGAATGGTATGAGGCAGGAGAGATGTTCTTCAAGAAGTACTTCACCTACAAGTGCTCAAGTGTCCACTTGCTTCAGACATGCAACAGTGCTGCTGCCTGGAGGCCCCTGAGCACAAGCACGCTGTTTTTACAGCTGGCAATCAGATGAAGTATGACAGGCAGAGTATCAAGTTTAAACAGACTTAGACCACCGCTTTCCACACCTGGCATCAATTCCCTCTGTTTTCTCCTTCTTAACTGGTTTTTAATTTACTGCTTATCTAGGCAGCATTTGAAAGATGCCCCACAACTTTCTGGATGCAAATAATCAGCTGAACATGACCGTGAATCTTCTACTTGGAAAGCTCATACAGCCATCTGGAAGTATCCTCATCTCCAGATGTTAAAAGGAGAGCCAGTGCCTTCACCTTCTTATCCAGCCGGTCTCTTACAACTCTCCCACATATTACTTGTGCTGAACAGAAAACACAGGGGAGGCTGCCACAGGAGCACAGTGCCAGGGCTACTGCTTAGCATCCTTGGTTTTGTCAAGCCACAGGTGTGGCTCTGCCTAGTAGTTACAGCAGCTGCCAAGGACACATAGCTCCTACTTCCAGTGTTGAATTTTAGTTGTCATGAGACTTTGGGCAAGTCGCTTAGAAGAACCAGGGCTCCCAAAGATCAGTTGCATGAAAATCAGGCGAGTGATCCCTATGCCTTGTTGTGGGCCAAGCCTTAAATGATTTTAAACTACGGTTGTTTTCTTCTTCAGAGATATCCGTTCCCTGAGGCAGAGATGCTCCACCTGTGAATGCAGGCCATATATCAGAGAGAGACAATTTTCTGGGCAAAAAGCCTGTTTCTGATGTCCCTCTTCCTGAATGGTCCCTCAGGTGTCAGAGTAAATGAACTGTCATGGTGAACCACAATCTTCCCTCCTGCCGCATAATGAGCGTGTGTTTGTTTAGATGAGCAAACAGTAGCAGCCGCCCCCAGCAGCCTTTTTTGCAAAGTGTTCCTTGAATCCAAACGGAGCAGGATGAAGGCTTTTTGACTGCCCATGGATAGTTTAGCTGATCTGCACACACACAGAGAACCTGGCACCGCTGGGATACATCAAATCTGCTCTGTGTGCACAGATCATGTATATTGCTTATGCAGCTATGGAGAGCTTTGGTGTACATTCCTCTCCTGCCGTTAAAAGACGATCTGAGAGCTGACCAGCCAGTTGCCCACTGAGCAATTCGCTGAGAAAATGTGGAGCACTGGCAGAAGGCTAAAAACATAGCTTGTTAAAGGAAAACTAGCAAAGCAAAAAAGGGCACATTTTCATATTATAATTTGTTTGCTGAAACAGATTCATTTCTCATTAATTTTAATTTCTCCTTAATATGAATTGTTATCACCAGAAAGTCACGAAGAACCTGGGTTCTGCATTTATACTTATCTTATTTTTTATGTATTTAAAAAGTTATTACAAAATATTTTTGTAATAACGGCATGGGCCACAGAAGCTGACACCAAATGTCTGCATAAGCTGAGCTATTCTGGAAACCTTAAATGAGACTGCACCTTTACCTTTGAATCAGATTTTTTTTTCATTTTATTTTGTTCAAGTTCTAGACATTTTTATAACAATGCAAGCTGTAGCACAAGCAGTAGAGAAAAAAGTGATTAGAACTGGGGCAGAAGATTATATACACAGCTCTCAATGCTCCTGATAGTTATCCATTGATTATTTTGGGTATAAATGGTATTGGTTATGGTAATGAGAAAGCCCAGTAACAAGTGACAAGCCCAGTGATAGGCAAGCTTCCCAGGCCAGCATTTGTATGTCTGAATGCTATTTGCAAAGCTGTGCTGGAATTCACACAATTACAAACTGATGCAGTTTCTGTCTCTGAATATCCCAGTGCATCTGGACCACTAACAGCTTAACTGGATAGAGCCGTGTGTTTCACACATGGAAAAACTGAGGCAGAGGAAGATCTGCTTTGTCCAAGAGCATACACTAAGGAAGTCTCTGGCAGAACCAAGACTAAACTCAGATTATACACAGAATTTCAAACTGAACTCAGATCTTGCAACTCCCCAGTCAAGGCCTGTTACAAACAGAGCATCTTTCGTCAGTACTGAATGCCTCCAATCGCATTGTTTTTGTGCTGGGGGAAACCGATTTTCCAGAGTAACCTTTGTCAACAGTGAATTGATATGGGGCTGGTATTGGAAAAGTTATGAACTGCTTCTTTTGCCAATCTCTATTGTGACTCCTGGGAAAATAGGTGAGCAATTTTTCATAGGCATGTTCTGAGGACAGATACATGAAAGATTATGAAATGCTCAGATACAAACCTATAAGATAGCAAATGAAAGCCAAAGTGTAACTGCAATTCCACAGCAAGTATTACCAGTATTGCATTCCTTGTGTATTTTTCTGCTGCAGCCAAGGGTACCTGATATTTCTCTTGAAGCCCTAGCTCTTGCATTCACGTCAGGAAGTGTGAATTTCAGCTTTCAACCTCTAACCACCAATATACTCGAAAGAAAGAGGTTTCAGCATCTGCTATCATATTTTAAGCACAAGAGAAGAAAGACCTGTAGCTTTGTCTGTGCAATACTGGTAAATACTTTGTGCCTGTTTTACTTACCAGAAGTTTACACAACGTTAGTGCAGAATGAAAATGTCATGCCAGGCAGAGAGACAACTGTGGCTTCTGTACAAATCCTTTCCACACTATAAATATAGATCTTCCCCATAATTGCAACACAATCTTGATCTGCCTGTGGTGATAAAGGAAAAAAAAAAAGCTGTTTAATTTAATTAGAGTCCATTTGAAAACCTAGTAGCATGAAATAATTTGATATACAGAAATAACCCTCACTAGCTGCAGACACCGTTTGTTGTGTCTTATCTTGGGCTAACAGTAGCACTTATATTTCAGCCTTAACCTGGATAAACAGTGTGACTAGAGATAGCCCTAAGAACACTTTAAATGACGTCAGAATATTACCACTTATTCAGCTCCCTGTTCTCTGTCAGGCAAATATGCTAAAAATGCTGCTAGAGTAACATTCACCCTTGAGGAAATTTATAGCTAATTCATGTGCATCCACTCAGCAGCAGTTATCCTCCCTCCCAATGTAGCATCTCCTACTAAAGGCTCCCTTTCCTGTGGGTAAGACCACTGCTGGCATAAGGCAGCAATGTTATAGGAGGAATGCCCTAAAATTATTTGTGAGGTATAACATTAAAAAACCTTTGATCATACTAAAGCAGGCAATTACTAGAGGTACAGAAATGAAGGATGAATCAAAAGTCTATGCACAAGCTGGCAAAGAAAAGAAAAAAAACCTCATTATTTCTTTAACAAAAATCTTGAGGGGAAAATAGTTCCCCCCAATTCCCTTTGAATACTTCTTTCGCTTGTTTGCTTACTGTTTTGCTTATTTTGGCCTAATGAAAACTGAAAACCCTGAAGAAAACAACTTTGCCACAAAAGCAAAATATTAGCTGCTATTCAAATATGAGCTATTCTTTGCTTTTACTAACATATTTGGCTCCCAGTACCATTTTCTAGTTTTGGAAAGCAGAGAAACAAACACTATAACCATACATTCTTCTATTGCTTTGGCATTTTTTCTTCCAGAAGTAAACAGTACAAATGAAAACACAACCTGTCTTTGAAGGTAATAGGGAGCCAGCTGATTATCTAGTATGATCTTTTGTATATCACAGATATTACATTTACCATGATATACATGACATTTACCTCTGCTAAGTCCAGTAATTTCAGATAATTAAAGCATTTCCATCCCCTGTGGCTAAACTGTGGTTTGCCACAGCAAAGAGTTCTGCAGATCTTTTAACCTGATTTCCACTAGTGTAAAGCTACATTACCCCCTCCCACAGTTCTTACCTTTCAAAAGGAGCAGAACCTGGTTCTGTGTGACACCAGAACTAAAGGTATAGAAGCATGCTTTCAGGTATGTGTCTATGTGAGAGACCATATGTGCAAGCTAAAGCTATAGGAACCTTCTCGACTATAAGGCCGATACACACACAAGCTAAATCGATAACAACAGCTTGTGTGTGCATTTCTGTGCACAAGTATTTGCACTTGCGAGAAAGATAAGGAACCTAAACCTATGAAACCCTGTGTGTAAGGAAAAGACAAGGGAAGGGGGAGTTAAATCTATAAAAAATACCTCATGTGAGTAAGAGAGGATAGAGAGATTCTCTAGAGAATTAAAACCACAAAACTTTTCTTCTGTGTGTCATAGGAGAGATCTGGGAATTAGCAGCCTCTGAGACAGGTGAATTGTCCCTCCTTCTTACTTTCTGTTCCCATCATTTTAGTGTGTAGATCACTTCAGTGAAATCAAAGATGTTTTTCCTCTTAGGGATATTTTCCTCTCATAGCATTGTAGCATTAGAAATTCCCTGATTTCCAAACACAGTCTAATCTGCAATTTAGAGCCCTGCATGGCAGACATACATTGACGAGCACACTGGCAAGGGACTGAGAGTCTCCTTTTGCAAAGGTTTCATGTAACACTCACGATCTAAGGTCCATTCTCACACTTGCCCATAAATGTCTTTCTAAATGTGCTCTGAACCACCACAGGGAAGTCCCCCCAAACAGCCAGGCTCTCCCCGTGTATTAGCCAAAAGTGAATAAAAAGGGGCACAAACATGGCTGAACTGAACATCTGTACTGAGTCTGAACAAAAGCTTGCAAATGCTGTTTATGAAATACCGAGCCATCTCCTGCCACTGCCTGCCAATGTGGATGGCACTGAGCAAGGGAGAGTTTCAGATAGCTACCCATACATTATTATTAATTATTATTATTTACACTGTGATTAGCATCCGGCGGTTTCAGCCAGTGAACAGAGATTCCACTGTGCCATCTCCTGCTACAGGTGTTTTTATATCAGCCAAAACATACCTGGCGTAAGGCTCTGAAATGCTGAAGTGGATCTACCGTCTTCCTGGATAGTGATGATTCCTGGTTTAAAAAGAAAAAAAATTAAGCCATCAGAGTCATACCTTAGTTTCCCATGGCAAAAAACAAACAAACAAAAAAACCAAACCAGAAATTTTATTAATATCTACAGACCAGACTTGGGATGACAGGACTGGGTGATCATACAGTTCTGCTCTTGATTTGCAGTGATTCAAACCCTCTCCCAAGGAGATGGTTCAGAAGAAGGTTCAGGCCAGTACCCAGGTAAGGATGCAGCACAGAGCAGGCTGGTGCTATTTATTATTTCTCTTTTGGAAGAGCCTAGAGGCCATAATCAGCACCAACACAACCAGATCGTGACCTGGGGGAGCACAAGTGCTTTGCAGCAGTGATGTGGCACAGATGGCATCAGGTGTGGCACCAGGGCTGAAACTGGACACCAGGTCCTGCTAACAGACAGTGCTTATCCCACCTCTGCCCTCCCCTTTCCCAGTCTTCCCAGGCACCTTCCCAGACCCCTTGGACCACAGGCTCCAGTGCAATTGCAATGCCTCCACACACACTCTGCAATTGTCACTTATCCCTCCCCGCCTCCTGTCAAGTTGCATCTACATAAACCTGTATTTGTCTCTGACGATAGCCCAGTTTTCTCTTTTTATTTATCTACCTGTCTACTCATTTTACAATCTCTCTCTGGACAGCCCCAGAGCAAGAGACAGAACCAGATGCTATGGCATGCACCGAATGCCAACGAGCCTGGTGGAGTGTGCGAGCATCCTCATGCAGTGGAAAGGTCCTTTTGTAAACATGCCTTGTGATCAAAGGGCTGATGCTTGATGATATTTTCAATATTAATAATCTCCCAGCTGCCTCACTCCATTCTCTGGCTCTCTGTTTACCTATCCTTCATAGTTCACAGAGAGGCAGAGCTTAAAACAATAAGCTGGTTGAAGAAAAGGAAGGTTGTTTAAAACTGGAAGTCGCATGAAGAATAATCCATATTGACATTGCTGGCAAATGCATCAAATATGTATAAAACAATTGTATTGTCATATACTGCACCCGGCACAGACTGAGAGGCATCTAAACATATGTGCACACACACCTACAAAAATAATGTATATTCACATTCACACTCCTTCATAATCCGTGTGCTGCGTATGTTCATGTGTCACACCTCCTTTCCTATCCCCTATGCAGATATATATGGAATCAGAGAATGAAAACATGAGTGTGGTTCATCAGTCAAACAGAAGAATTACTGCCAAAAATAAATGCACATGCAAGCTACTCCCAGACATGGAGTTGGCTATTTTGTTTGATGGTTTGTACGTCTGCAAAGGAGTAGCAAAAAGCCTAAGGAAGCCAAGAGAGAAGCTATGCAGAGGCAGAATTAGAAGTAGTAGCACAGCTCTGAAAAACAGTGAAGGGAGAATATTTGGGCCAGGTGCTGACTGAGAGAGAGCTGAAGATGCAAGGAAAGGAGATATTTTCTGTTGTTAGGCTCCTGCTGTGCTCTGTGAAGCAGGACATGCGACGTTCTTAGTCAATCAACAGGACGGCATCAAAGACCCCTGATTCCATTGCCAGTCTCTCCTCCTAATAGATGTCCCTTTGCTCAAGGAGAAAGCTTTAATAAAAGCTGCTTATAAACTATGCATACACTAGGAAAATGTCATCTGTCACAGAAATACAGCCAGTACTGGCATGGTAAGCAGTAGACCTTACAGCAGCACACTGCCAAACCACCAAGCAGTTTGGCAGAGGCTGTAGAACATACCACATCTGTCTGAAACTGCAGGATTGATTTCGAGTGAGCGGAAGGAATGCAGCCAGACCACAGAAAGTGCACTGAGGTGAGCCATGTCGCAACAGAGACCGCTGGGCTCTTTGCTGTCTGCAGGCTGCAGCCAAGGCGGTTCTTTACCTCGCATGCAGGAGGACCCTTCCAGCAAGCACAGCCCCTGCTAGTGGAAACGCATGACACTAGTTCGGGCATCCTTCCACACAGGACTTGCCGGCTGAGTCACTGGGTTTTAACTGAGTCCATGCTTAGGCTGTCCCAGCTGCCGCTTTGTAGAGCTGCATAACTGGGAGCTGTTTAGACAAATAATGTCGCTACGCCATCAGCCGCTCAAGCTAGACCTGCAGCAAGGCTCTCCAAATGCCGTATGGTCTAGTTACATGTACTCTGATTTAGGATGCTGCTGGCAATTTGGTGCAGTTTTGCAAAAGTACCGTATTTTGAGTCTGTCATCTTTATCCCTTTGAAATGTCTAAAATAAAGAACATAAATAAAACATGTAATGTCTATAAAATTTTATATCATTTTATTACATTCTGGAGACAAAATGTGGCCTACTGAAAAGGTACTTGCTTGGGGAGTCAAAGCTACTGGAAACAAAGTCCATTTTTGATCCATTAGAGCCTGACAATGTTGTAAAAATAGGACTAACACTGACTTGCCAGCAAGGGTGAAAATTTATCACTACAAATATTTTGCTTTCCTTCTTTCTGGTACTTAAGGGCTTTCTAAACTCAAAGGTCAGAGAGAAACTGCTGAGAGGAATCACAATCAGAGAAAATGTTTCCAAAGGGGAAGAATCTTTCTGTAGGAAACACATGCCCAGACTGACAAGAAATCACGCCCATGGCTTTATATTATCCCAGGACCTTGCTATGTGCTTGCTGGAAAAATGCACTCTATTTTCAGATCCCACTTTAGTAGCTGCATTTCCTAGCATAATCCACTGAGAATTTCGGGCTATCTAAATGCCTGGTTTATCACCACATGCCTAATATATGCAAAATACAGTGATTTTATCTATCGCTAGAATATTGTGTTGTATTGCTAGAATTGCACTTTAAAAACCTGCTTATATAGGTTAGGATTGCACTTCCTTCCTTCCTTCCCTGCATAAATAAATATCAGCATTTAAATGCTGTAGGTGTCATGTCAGGACATTAGGACCAGGATTTTAATTCCTGATACATGATGACGTGGACATTTCTGAAAGGAAATCAAAAGTTTCTCCCTTTTGGCCTCTTAGGTACAAGAAGAAAGCAGACAACCAGGCACCAGGAGTGTGATTCACACCATCAGTCCTTCAATTCTGGGGGTCACAGACTGGCAGTCATGTTAAGTTTCACAGAATGGGCGAAGATCTGCTCAGCGGTCCTTGATCTATCCGCTTGGCTAAAGACAGGGCTGGAGGAACTCAGAATGGTCTTGCTCAAGAAAGAAATCCGCGCAGCTCCCCAGCACACCACCCATCAGCTGCCCCCGCTATTCACAGGCCATTTTTTCTGGTTTAGCAGAGGCTGTTCGTTAAGAATCCCCATTGCACTTATTGGTGAAAAATCTTCTTCCAGGACTGGCAGATGGGGAGGGAGGAGATGTGCGGTGTGAAATCCAAACATCTGCTCGCTGTTCTTCACCCGTGCTGTGCTCACAAGACAGACCCCATGGAGGGAGGGAAGGAGAGGATGCCATTGACAGCAGTTTACTCAAAGATATTTAAAGCACAGAAGAGCAGGGGAGCTTGCCTGGGAACGAATGTAGTGGGATTTTTTTTTCCTTCACATGAGTTTACTCCTGGTTAAAGGCCTCTGACTAACAGCCCAGGGTCCGAAATGCCATAATTCTGCCGAATAGTAAAGAAAAGGCAGAGCTAGCATCTCCCTGGCCCTCACAGAGCTCCCTCTGCAGGTGAAAGAGGAGCCAAGCCTTTTTGTATCGCATTTTTCATATATGGAAAACCTTGCATAAACCCTCAGTGACCAAGTGCACAGAGACACGTTTACCAGGAGGAAAAAAGGAAGCTGCAGCCTTGTGCATACTCATCTTTCACCGTGGCATGCACTTGCTGTGCCGTACCCATCAGGCACCAAAGAAAACACTCCTAATGCATCCATCTTGCAATGGCATCTTGCAATGAAGATGTGCAAACTTGTGAATACATAAAATAAAGTAATGGGGGAGGGGAGGGAGGAAAGGGCATCACATTTATGATGAAAATAGGTAAATTATTACTTTTTTCAAATGCATAATTAAGCTGTGGAATTCACGACCAGATAAAATAGAAACCAAGAGGATTTTTAAAAGAACTAATATAAATACTGAGCTTGGCCACAGCTGCTATAAAAGATAAAGAAAAGCATTAGAGGAAAGATCCCTCTTTGCAGCCGAGTGCATGCTAGCCATTTAGACAGGACGGAGGATTAGCTAGACCCTTCCACTGGACGTGGGTAGCACTCCTTATGCTTCTGCTTGCTGCTACGCCTGCTCCTTCCCCAGCGCCTATGCCGGGTGATGCTAATAAGGAACCTGATTAGCATTCAAGGACCAGTTGTGCCAATTAGGCCCCGGTACACACTGGGGCTGGGTCCAAGCGCTCACGCTGCTTCTCCAGCTGCCAAGTGCCTCATGGTCATGCTACGGAGCGCAGACACAGTGTCACCTTCCATTAAGAGGTAGCAGAGGACGTGCTCCCGCAGCCAGCTAGGGCAGCAAGCCAGTGCAGAAGGGCTGGGGGGCACAGCTCTGCCCCATTTGATATAGGCTGGATGCCTAGCAAGCTAAAGGGGTCTGACCCATGCACCAGAGCACAACTAGCCTCTGATGAGGCACCATGTGCACCTTCACAGACCAAAAGAGGTGCCAGTCGACGTGTCTGTGATATTTTGTGGGCCTCTAGGGCAGTGCTGGATGCTGCCAAGTCCTGATCAGGCTCTGAGAGGCATAGCCCTGCAGGAAGATGAAATCTCTTTGCAGTTCACAGAGCAGGAGCATAGCAGGAGTTAGAAAGGCAGCCTGGTAGCCATATTTTCTAGTCTCCCAGGCTGCTTGTGGCAGAGGCATAGACGACTCCAGACAATGAGGCAGCCACTGTCTGCTTAGGTCCTGGACAGAACTGCAATCCTTGCAGCCAGCTAGAGATGAAAGCCTTCCCGGCTTGCCAGATAGTGCTGGCGGGACCAGGGCATGAAAGGAGGAGGGACGGAAGATAGAGAGTTCTCTAAATTAGCTATAAATTATAGCAGACACAAATCTTTGGTGATATGGAACAGAATTTATCATTTCTGAAGGAAGGAAAGGAGACCCTATCCTTCCCGAATGACTCGAGGGTTGGCAAGGAGGGACATGGCTGCTGGTAGCAATACTCTTTTCTTCTCTGCCCCGACACTCTGCAATCATAGGGATGTGTCAGGGAGTGGAAAAGTGCCACCTTCAAGGGGCAGGGGAGTACACCTTCGTATGTTTCAAGACAAGTAGACCTTGCTGGATAGAAACAGTTATTTCCTCACTTTTGAATATCAAATGGAGTGACTATCTGACAGTGTGGTCATACCACAAAGCAACAGAGAAGGTCTGTGATGGAGCAGAGAAATAGGATAAACAACAGGTATACTTCCTTGACATTTCATTTTGATTGTGGAAAATGAGTACAAAAAATGTGTACTATGATCATCAACTTATTTTTCTTTTAAAATCTTCTTTCAGCCAGCAAGCAAGCAATTAGGCCTTTGCACAGAACTAGTATCTGAAAATGATATATCCTTGTCCTGCTTGGGTGAATAAAATATGTCCTGAAATAGCTACAGTCTCATAGCTACAGTCTCATAGCTATGGCTCATAGCTATCAAGAATGCCAGTCAGGGTTAAATCTCTCTTTCTTTTCAATTATTTTTTCATAAATTAAAACCCAAATGACAATAAATCATGCTATAAAAATTAAAATGTCATTTGCTTTTATCAGAACTAAAATTAAGCCATACACACGCTGAAGATATAACAAAGAAGGCGAGGGAAAGAGCAAGAAAAGGATGATAACTGAATTTTCTTATATTTTGGTGCAGCTGAGATGAGTCACGAGGTCTGCATCTGGAACTGGGTCACAGGACTTTTTCAGACTTAATGTTCTGGTCTAGACAGTTGAAAAGAAGCCCAAACTGAGAATCCTTAGCAGAGACCGAGTCTGACTGAGAGCAGTTCTCAACACTTTCTCTGAATCACCTTAGCACCCTGGAAGAAAGGCACTACAAAGCTACCTCTAAAGTTGCCAGTTCTGTAAGGCTCTGGGAACTTGGCATATACTTTTTCACAATCTGCTTGCATTTAGGCAATTGATAAAATTTATTGCAACAATTAAAACTGAATTTAAAAGACTGAACATTTTAATCGCTCCTTCCTCTCTTCAAATTGAAGTGTGACTCCTGTCTCTGACCTTTTCACACCATTCCCGTTCTGCCTCCAGGCAAAGCTGAAGCTGACTGCATGTGTTTGGGTGCACGTGTACATGAAATGTTGACAGCCAAACTGTACATAAAACTGAGATAAGTCAGACCATAAAGACCATGGACTTCTGGGCTCAGTTCAGGACTAAGCTGTACTTAAAACAGTGTTATCAAACCTAAAGGAAAGTCTGGGGTTTGGGCCAGGGCTACAGCATTACAACAGTAGCAAGCTTGACATGGCGGATTTTTCTCCTTGCAGTGTAAATATCGAATGATGCTCCATTCCAAGAGCACAAAGACCACAATGCCAGACAATGTTAAGCAAGCTGGAGGGTGGTCAGGGCTCTGCTTCAATTGTTTTATTCAATAATCTTCCCTCCTCCCACATTCTGAAGTCTACAGGAGAAAGAGCTATTTCAACTTTAAAGAGAGCATGAAATGGTATTTACATTTTCACAAGGCATTAACCTTGAATCACGGGACATCCCATTGCCTGAAGGAGGTGGTGTATTCAGAGAGAGGAAAGAGGGAAAACAAATTGCATCTGTTTGCTCAAAGGCCAGAGATGCGGCTGCTCGTTAACTCCAACAAGAGCTATAGCATCAAAACAGACCTGAGCTGCTTGAATTCTCTGCTTGGCTCTGCTCTGTACGGTAATATTGGGAGAAAGAATTATGAAAACATAATGAAAGCAACGAAATATGACCAAAGTCTTGTAATGATGAAATATAATGACTCATAATGAAAAAGAGGCAGAAGCAAAAAAAAAAAAACAACCCCAAACAATTCTTGTGAAACAAAAATAGGAAATTGGAAGAGTAAGAGAAGGAAGGGGGGAGTGAAGGAGAAGAGAAGGAAGCAGCAGCTGGAAATTACTTTTAACTTTTCCACTTAGCGTTTTAAAACCAAAAAGCAATTACTGCCAGGCTGGCGTTGCCTTCCTGCACATTAATTCCCTATTATGAGTAAAATTAATGAGTTTAACAAACTCCTCGTCCTCGTCAAGTTGTGCTCTTTGTTACTGGTGCTAATAATCCTCCAGGGACTCTGACTCCAAAGCTCAGTACCATGTCCTCATTTTTCAAAGTTTAAAAAAAGAAAACAGAGATAAGGTGAGGAAGAAGATTTCAAGAAGTGGAACATGATAATGCGACTCGACCCAGGCTGACGCACTGCAGTCAATGTCATGCTTTATTCAATGGCCTGTGTGGTAAAATGGCAGTCAGACCCAACGAGGAGGATACTTCTACATTTGCCCCAGCGGGAACCAAGGCCAAACCACTCCAAACGCTACATGGGAGATTTAGGGTGCTTGAAAGGTATGCAGACCAGCAATATCTTGCTGTCTCCTCTCTGCCTTTCATTTGGAAACAAAGATATCAGGGAGGAGACACATACGTAATTTAAATGGCATGCAGTTGGCAGTGGAGAGAAACCTCCTCCAGCTACAGAAAAGCCTACAAGGCTTTGTACAGTGGCAGATGGTGCTGACTGCTCACTATTGCCATGCGGGATCTCTGTCTTGCAATAAGAGATTCAGAGCTGCTTGATTCTACAGCCTGAGACCCGAAGCTCACCAGGCAGAGCGCAGCATCCCATGTCCCAGCGCTGGGACTGTGAGAAGCTGCAGAGGAAAGAATGCCAGTTACTGAGGATGTTGAAGTAGGGCCGTGCCACCGTAAAGCCATGGAATTTCTTCCCAAAAGGCCAGATGGCTGCAATATGGAAATTTCTGCAATGGCAAGTGAAAAACCCTCACCTGTCTACCTGAATTCATTAGGCAAACCTGGCTGAGATGGCAGCAATTGACAAAACTAGACCTGCAAAACTTGCTATGAGTTTTATGCTGATACCACACTGAAGGGCCCTGCACCTGCAGGGGAGGCTCAGCTAGTAGGCTGGCAGCCGCACCAGAACGCCTCTTCCAAAAGATGGCCCTCCTACAGACCAGCTGGAGAAGTTTAAGATGTCATCTTCCTACCTCATGGCACTGTTATTGCCTTTCTGTCAGAAGTTACTGTCCCTGCAGCTCGGCAGACAGCTTGCTTCTTGAGAGTATTGCTTGATCCACTTCAGTCATAATCGGTCAGCTTAGCTCAAATGGCATAAATGATATGTTTGCACTAACCTGGCGGAGCCTGATGGAAGGAGCTTACGGGCACTCAAGTGGAACATTCCTCCCACAGACAGGCAGACAGTAGTCTTTGTAGAGACATGGGTTACAAATAGCTGGGGCAGGGCTACAGCATTCAAACCTACAGAGCTCTGCAAAATAAACATGCCCATAGGGTCACCAGCATGAGGCCCTTTCCATCAGACATTTAAGTAACAACCAACAACTGTAGGGTCCTACAATGCATATGATTTAACTTGCAGACTCTTATCCAAACCTTAGGCAGGACAGTCCAAGCCAGTATAGCCTGTGTACACTGAATATGGACTGGGTGTTCTAAACAACCTCAGCCAAGCTTACAAGAGTTTTAAGCCAGTTTTAATGTTACCAGCATGGCTTTGTCCTTAAATTTTCTGTCCTCAACACGTAGGTGTTTACTTCCGTGAAGTGAACAAACAGAGCACAGATCCTTCACGGATCAGAGCACAGAAACACATTTTCTTTTCAAAGCCTTCTGGGCAGAGGACTCCCTATATAAAAAGCCAGAGTTCACCAGGCAGTGGCAGGTTTAAGTCACCTACTTTGTTCTCTCTGCACATTAGAATTTAAAACCTACAATAAAAAGGCTGAAAGGGGAGCTTTAATAAAAACATTTTAAAATCTGTTTGAGATTTCAATTGATTCAGCCTCCTGCACAGAAGCTAATGTTTATACTGCACTTTCTGCACAGATTTAAGCACTATCGATGACCTCACACATTTTTTTTTCTTTTAGACAAATTGTCTTCTTCCCTCAGCTCTGTTATTTCCTATTGGTATGAAAATTTCACAGCCTTTCTTTCTTACTAAATGATCAGGGCAGGACTTGGATCTCCTGAAGCCAATGGTCTTTGCCAGAGGGTGAGTGTAAAAGAGATTAGAATTGCCAGATTGCCAACCATCACCTGCTCCAAGCTAGAGAACCCCAGGTCCCAGTCCTTGATAAATCCAGATTGGCACTGACTGCTGGCATAAACGGAGTTTGGTGAGGCTCAGTCCCAGTGTGAACAGACAGGTCTCTATACCAAGAAATCTCCACTTCAGGTGGAACTAACCCAACTCCACTGGTTTCTCCTGAGTCGAAATGGGAGCCGTTCCTCAGCTGCAGAGGACACAGAGGGAGGTTTGAGGCATTGTGATGGTACAAGGTATGGAAGGAAAATTTGCTTGTTTTGTTCCCCTCCTGCAGAGGATTCCAACCGCTCTGACTTCCACACTAGCACCTTTCATCAGCTCTGCTCTATTTATGAGAGTGTTTAAAGCACACGAAGACTAAACTTCCATTCAGCGTAGACATCTCTTCGCTGGAAGATGTCTTTTCTTTCTCTCTTGGGTAAGGAGAGAGCTCCAGGAGCCATCAAATAAGAAGCAAGATGAGAGCTGGGTGTCATCCATAGAAAATCACTATTTAAAATATAGTGACCAGGAATGCACTACTATACCCAGGTAAACATATTCAAGGCAAAAGGAGTCACATGTCAGCCGCTGCAGAGGGTGACTTAATGCCAGTGGTAATAACACCCTGTTGTATTGCTTGTTCTCATTTATAGTCCCTCTCTACAGGTAACTAAGAGACAGCAAGTTTTATTGATCAAAATGTGCCAGGTACCAAAGTACCCATTTAGAGGTTTGGCTTCACAGGAGAGGAAACGTAAATGTGTTGTAATCCCACAAGCAAAGTACGCAGGAAGAGGAGTAAGTAAGCCTCACATAAGCAGCACAGTCTTGTTCTTTTCCATTTCCAGAAGTCAAATGCTGCTTTTATTCTTGGAAAAGCCATAAACCACCAACCGCTAGGATGCAATGAGCTTTTAGTAAATCCTGGGTTTCAGACAGGAGACCAGAAGTGGGCTTTTTCTAATACATAGAGATCACCAGTCCTAAAATTAAAAGAACCTATCAGACCAAGAGAGGGGAAAAACCCCCAACCTTAAATGCTGCCTTTCATGGTCAAGTTCCAAGTTCCAGCATGCAAACGTTAGACAATTTCAGAACCAAGCTTACCCAGCCACGTTTAGTTCAGCTCTCGCTGCAGATGCTTTATGATCAGTTTGCCACTAGAATGTCCTGCCACATCTCACCTCTGTGACGCCATCCTCATCCAAAGCTGATTCTATCCTCATCCAGCAGACATGGTGGCCTGCAAGTGAGCAGCTACTCAGGGTTTTGTGTTACCTTCAAAGCTCTTTGTGTGGCCCTTGGCCTTATTTGCAGCTTGCTTTTCAAGCCCTGCTGTGCATGCAGAACTGTTCACTTCCTCCCAATCTCTTTTGAAGTGCTTATCTACACACATCTACACAAACATGAGTGGATTTATATTTATAAAACTGAGATGGGAGTTCATGTGGAAGGTTACTATCCCTGTTTTACACTGTGTTCAAAGGGGAAGGGAGGGCAAGTTGAAATACAAATGGTCTAATGTTTAAATTCTCCTCTAATTTCGTTGTCTGCTTTGAGACACTTAGCACTTAGTCCTGTGCAGCAAAGGCTTGCCCTAAATGTGCTTGTACCCTGTGATTATGAAATGAATCTAACAGAAATAAGAAATTCAATGAAATTTGCATGTTTGTCTTCCTTAGGTACAGCTCAAAATCTCTAATGATGATAAATAAATACATAAGATTCCACTGTGCTCATCAGGAGGGTTTTGAAACATTGCAAACCACAGCAAAATGTAACTCTATCCCCTCGAAATAATTTTTGTCCTTGGTAGCTCTCATTTCACCAATCTATGACAGTGACAGTTTAGAGAAGAAAAATCCTGTACTTCTGAGAAGAACCTGAGTTTGGGAAACAGAGACTTCAACTAAAATGAAAATGTTGAAGGAATTGTAGTCCACAGGTGCTGCCCTGTGAACTGACCTAGCGCCTTGCCCTGTCTTTTTTTCGTAACACGTTCAACCCGTCGGTGGCAGATGTTGTAGCTCTCAGTGCATGGCTCTGTACAATGCCCAGGGAGGTGGGTGCAGCAGGACCAGCTCCTGCACAGCACCTAACCTGGTATCGGAGATGTGTGAACATGGCCTGGGGGCCTTCCATCATGCTGAAGATGGCCAGAGAGCTCCTCTGGAGCTGGATGGTAGAGCACACTGTGGAGCCTGCATCTTTCACTGACTGAATTTCAAACTTGCTGTTAAGAACTGGAATCTACACAGCTTTCTGATTCTAAAATGTATTTGTAGGCCTGATTCTCTTTTGCCCTGTAGCTTCTTTACACTTAAGGGGGCTTAGATTTGATCTAACTGTAATTTACTGGAATTTTAAACCCTATTACCCCCTCAGCATGGTGCTGTATAATTGCAATGCAGGGCCTTTAATTTTCTAGACAAAGGTATTATTTGAGTTTCTTTCATAGCCTAATTATTACTTAGCAAATATCATGTTGTGGTGAGTATTTATGGATAATTCTCAGATAATACCTAATTATATGGTTAATACTTATAATGATGGGAAAGCCTCAAATATTCAGAGTCCAGATAGTTTAGACCATCCCAGAACCCCAGATACTTCCAAACACTTGTAAATGGAGCTAGGATTTATGGGTTTTTTACTATTTCTAGCATGTAAAACAGTTCTTGCTACAATATCTTAGACTGCTCGCTGGAATTTGGATTTACACATAGGTATGGACTGCTTTGAACTTCTGAGTGAGATGACATAGCTCTAAACCTGATCAGCTCACCAGGCATCCTGAGTCTGTGGATAATTTATATGATTGAACAGGCAGACTATTCAGGGAATATAATCTTTGCTAAACACAGAAAAGGTTTGTCTCAGTCGAAATTTCTAATTTTCAAAAGCATATGATGGGACAGGTAGGGCATGGAGAAGAGAAAGGGCTGCAGCAGCGAAGTTAGTTCTGTTTCTCTCAAACCTTGTGAATTCGTAACTGTTCTTTGCTGCAAGCGTTTCCCTGCACTGCTGTGATGTGCAGAACTGCTGCATGCAGAATAGGACCAATCAGATACACAAACTGTGTTTCCTGTGCACTGGCCCAGAGCTAAGCTCTGACCTTCATAGTTCTTGAAGTTAGTTCATTAAACCACCCGTGACATCTTGGGCAGCCCCAAATGAAGCTTAGTCTTATCAGGTAACAAGCAAGCACTTGGCCTCCTGGACTTGAATCTGTGTGTCAATACCTCTCCCAGCTGAGACTGTAGACATAACAATTAATTCACTGCTGGCTGCCTGGGTAAATGGTCACATAAATACAGAAGAAATGGTGCCTAGACAATCAGATACTGTGGGCTGGAAAGACACGAATGCAGAGATACGTGGAGAACGGGAGACAGGCATGCATAAGATTGTAAGAACTGTTTTGAATGGGTCAGAGCAAAAGCCTTACTGGGTCACATCCCTGACAAAGACCAGCAGCAAGTGTTTTAAGAAAGAACAGAATATGTTCAGAGCAGTCCCTCGAAATTCTGGCAATCATAGCCAGACTGCAGTTAGATCATTGCATTTTATCGTTATCGGTGAACCTGTCTTTTGTGAACCATCTCGTGAAGACAAAGAAACAGATGAGGCCAAAGCTTGGGTGACTCTTTTTATCACCTGCTGGTGTTGCCTTCTGTAAGTGTCAGAGGGAATGCCATCATCCAGCTGGGACATTGCAGGGAAGGTGGGAGAGCTTGAGAATGTCACTCGCGGGGTGGTTGCAACACAAGATTTGTAGGTGGGAAGCCTGGATTCCACTGGCAGCATCACCTTTGACTGAAGCAAGTCACTCATATCTCTTGGCCTTTATTTACCCCTGTAAAATGAGTTTAAGAGACTACTTCATGAAGTAGTCTCAATTAATTAGCATTTGTGAAACTGCACTGAGATTCCCAGATGAAAGGCTGGCCTGGAATGGCAAATTGCTAATGATAATTAATAGTTATTCACAATCTCTTTACAGAATTCCAAATTATTTTCTGAGGGGAAGAAAACAGGGATAGAGGCTCTCAAGACAGAGATTTCTAAAACCCCCCCGACAGCTATACGTCCCTGCCTGCCCCGCCTCCTTCCCCAGCATTAATAGGAAGAACTGACACCTCTTATGAGCAGAGGAACTGGAAGGTAATAAAGGCCCCAGGTGCTCCCGTATTCACTACACGTTCTTCCTCTGGCATGCAACATAGCTGGGGAAGGGTTGGAAGGGGGAGTGAGACAGCAGGAGTGGGTGAACAGGGGTGTTACATTTCTCTCTCAAATGGATGCAAAGGCAGCCCTAATTAAACAGATGTTCTTAATAATACTCTGACAACTGTCCCTGCTTTAATTTGCTTCAGAGTAAAGATTAATATAACAATGCAACAATACTTTACAAGTGGAGAAAAGGGAGCTGAGCTAATAAAAGGCAGTAGCTTACATGGTATATTATTGCTTTTCTTTCTGCTTGTCTAGTGAGTATTTACCTCCTCTGGGAGCAGTTTTCATATTTATTTGATCGCTCCTCCAAGCTAAAGCTGACTTTGTGGTACATTGCAAAAGGATTAATGCCAGGGCCAAGAGGTGTGCTGGGTGCACAGACACATCAGGGGTCTCCATGGTGATTCTCCAGCCGGAGGAAGATCCCAGTGGTGCTGAAGTTACCAGTGCTATTAACCACAAGCCGAATTCCAGGCTCATGTAACAGGAGACTTCTGAAGCAGTGGCAGGCGAGCCACAGAAGAAAGGAGATTGCTTCCGGGCTGATCCTTGGACCAGAGAAGTAGTTTCTTTATGCTGTGTAGTCTCAGTGTCATAGGCTGATATGAAAAGAGCAGAAAGAGAGCCCGGGCAAGCAGACCACAGGGAAGACCATTCCTGAACTCATGGGAAGGAGTCAGAGCTTCTGTGCAGCTACTCTCATCTCACACATGCATGCTGGATTAGCTTAAAATGAGAATGGCTGTACTTTTGCACCTACTTTCCTTTATGCAGGAGGCCCATAGCCACAAGATAAGACTGTCACATCATCTCTCCTGATCATCCTGAGTATGAACCCCTATCCTGGTGGATACGGAGTAACCCAACTCCAGCATCACACCTTAGCCTTAACACATAATCCTGGAGCATGATATTAAACATACACTCCCAAGTTGCTCTTCACTTTGATTATAACTCTGGGTAGGCTTGTTAAATAATAAAACAGTCCTTGGCTGAGCAATATTCACTTTTGCCCAGTCTGAACTTCACAGAATTTAGCAGCAAGAAAGAAACCGAGCTCTTTCAAGTAGGAGAGCTGTCTCTAGTATCCATAGGTGAGTCTGTATCGGGTTTTGGTTCAGGTCATTCAAAAAGACACCTTTCCACAAACAGGAACAGGCTACAAAACTTTGCTTTTGAAAATAAATTAATGCCTGAATATGATGCTACATACCTAACAATACAGCATCTTCTAATATTATGCGTGAGCCAATAGAGACCCCTAAGAAAAGAGAAGGAGAACACTCCTGGATGAATTGTCATCCATATCCAGGTGCTCCTTAGCACGACAGGTTATTATGAGGGACTGTGGTTTCGCTACCCTGTGCCTGAAACGAAATAGCCTGCAGGAGTGATTTGGCACCTCTGCAAATAATTTCTGTTCCTGCTGTGCGTGCTCTTCGATGTCACCTGCTTTTTCAAGCTGTTTTCCTCTGTCTGAAAGGCACCCTGCTTGCAGATCTCTTCCTGGTAGCTTTATAGGCTTTATAGGCATAGCCTGGGGTGGGTTTAGCTTGAGTTTAGCTGCGACCCTGGGATAGAGCTCTGCATCTCCCAAAGTGTACATAAGCAAAAGCACGTGAACGTCTGTGTGTGTCACAGAGCTTGACTCTGACACTTTGTCCCTCAGTTTGCCAAGTGGGTGTACAGATTATCTCATTCCAGCAAGAAACAAACACTAAATGGGAAACAGCTGGTTTATGGATCACCTCATTAAATTTTCCACCCCAAATCTCTTCCTTGCAACAGCTAGGAGAATAATTGTACTAAACACTGGAGGCATTGGGACCACACTTGTGCTGTCTGGCAGAGTGAGAAGCTGAGAGAGAAGGAGAGAGACAGAGAGAGGGGCAGAAGCTGAGAGCGAGGAAGACATCAAGGGAGCAGAGACACAAGGTGAAGTGGGAGAAAGAGAAAAGGAAGGACCTATGACAATGGAAAGAAGGAAGGAAGGAAAAGTCTCACTCCATGGAATATGAGTTATCTACCATTCAACTATTCTTTAAATATTTTAAAGCTCTATTTGTTATGCAATTTGTGAAGCTGTTTACGATAACAAAGCCCTTAGACAATAAGGGGGAAATCTAAAGAAAAGAGCAGAACCTGGCAGCTATGTACATTGCCCTTTGTTGGAATTAATGAGGCTTGTTTACTTTCTGGCTTTTTACAGCTTTCTGAAATGTCAGATGCCACCCAGACTATCTTGGCAAAAGCACATCATCAGCCTCCTCCCCACACCCACCCCCTATACCTGGGTGTTTTCATCCCTCTCCTGAATTTCACGCCAAGCCGCTACCCACCGATGGACCTTTGAATGTCATCTCAAAACATGTTTCACGCTGGGGACTGCATTTCTCACAAATGGACTCATTATTAGGGGTAACACGTCATTACAGCTGTAGCATTCCTGGAGCTGTTACACTTAATGGAGTGAGCAGCACACAAACAATCACCATAGCTAAAATGACTGTGTACAGGAGAAAGCTCTTCAGACCTTTGCAGCTAAGAGATTGCCTTTGTCTCTGCTGTCAAGCAGGGACAAAGTTGTGCATGTCTTCTGGAATTGCCATAGTTAAATTGATGGATGCTCCAGGCTTGGACTGACCTGTTCTTGTTCTTGGCAATTATGTTGCTTTGCTCTGGGCTCCCCATTCATCCAAGAACAATCCCCAACACTCCCCACCAGCAGCATCTTTCTGCTGCTACTCCAGTTGCCCTGTTCCTTCATACCCTTCTGTCTCGGCTCAGCTCTGGTGTCCTGGGTACAGTGATGAAGAGGAGCTTGTCGAGCAACCATCCTAAGCCCATATGCCCCAGGCACATGTCAGACCTGGTGACAGAACAAGAATTAATACAGCGTTGCAAGGGCAGGCTGAATTATTCAGTTGCCCATAAATCAGTGGGCTGGAGTGGTCTCTGCACAGCAACAACACTGGCCATTGCTCATTATTCTTCTCCTTGCCAGGGCTGCCAAAAAGGGTCTCAAATGTTAACGGCAGAAAGTCAATGCCCCTTCCCATTCACATATGCCTTGTTTTCTGCTTCCAATCATCGCTCTCTATTGCTGCAGCTAGGCTGATTCAAAGCTTGCAGAAACACAGGCCCTGGGGATGGCTGAATCACGGCCTTCCACACTTACCACTAGCCCAGACCTCTCAGTCAACACTGAGAACAGACTTCTGCTCTCTATGCTGGGCCCAGCCTCTCAGCCCTGTATGCTTACCATAACCTCAGTGGGTAGGAAGGCCCCAACTAGCTCCTCAACCCTTTTTCACCAACTGTTTTGACACTCTAACTCCTATTTCCATCCAGATATTTGTCATATTTCTCTGTGTGGGCTGACTCATTTAATACATCTCCTGCTTGCATCCTATCAGGGGTTTGGTGGCCTTAGTACCAATATGCTCAGCTCCATGGGGACTCCATCCTGTCAGCCTTCTCTGTCCCTATGAGCAGCGATGCTCAGAGTGCCCCTGCAACGCGCCAGCCTGCACAGCGTTGCGGCACGTTACATATAAGATGAGGATTCACGTTAACAACCTGGGTTAGTATACCAGCAGGGAAAAAGCATGCACAAACCTGCCGTATGTCCCTCCCTTTTCAGGGCACAGGTAAGCCTCATAAACTAAAGGAAAGCTCTGAAAATACGCAGCTGTGGTGCTCTAACTCCATTAAAGTCTACTCTACGGCAGATGCGTCCCTGACTATGACTGTTGACTGGTAATGAATAGTCATGCGTCGAGGTTATTCAAGGGCCTCAAAGAGTTTTATGGGGATAAATAAATCCAGTTCTTTTAATTCCAGAAAGATCTCCCCAGATACACACTGCTGTATTGAGCTGTTTCTCTTATATTTTCTATGCTGTCCATATGCAAGTCCCTTCCAGCACCTCCAGGTGTGGGATTACAATGGAGAATGTGAAATTCGCTCAATGTCTTTAAATTATATTGAGTTACTGCAGGGTCTAACAGAGTTCTGCAGAGCACTGGTTCTAACTCAACATTATTCAATTAGTCCATTTTACTGATTACCACCTGGGTCACTGTTGTCAGGGTTACAGCTGGCTCAGTATTCACCCATAGATCATATTTGAAAATACACCTGGGGATATGGGGATATTAAAAAAAATAGCAGACCTTCAGTGTAACCTGATTTCAAGACATTCCCACAGCTGCTTTACTGATCCTAGACTGAAGTTCAGTTCATTAATTTTGTCCATCTCAAGTAAAGTAAAAATAAAAACATGTTTTCATGTGATCTCTACTGACAGTGGATGCATGATGCAGAGGAGGGCAGCCTGAATAACTTCACCTGTCATACGGTGTGCGTATTATGCACTAGTATTCACACAAGTCTAATGATTTCAAGGGATTGTGTCTGTTTGTAAAAGACAGACAACGTCTGAGGGCTTATGAGACTTAGACTGTGGAAATATGAGATCCAGAGAGCGTATGGATGAAAGTGACTGGGTTTGTGCTATGACTGTGTGTCACGAGAAAGAAAGGAAAGTATGAATATTTGCATTTTGAATGTTACTGCTTGTGAGCTTGGGATTGTGTGTCAGGCTGCACCTACAAGCAAGAAAGCGTGTGCCCACAACAGCCTGTGTGTTGGAGAGATTTAACCTGCATGATTCTATTTATAAGATCCTAAAAATTCATGTAAGTGCAAAGAGATGGGACAAGAGAGAGTGAGTTGGCTCACATGAATTTGGGGTGTGTGACTGCACACCCAGGTGTCACGGGGTGTGTGTGACTCTGCATTTGCTAAGTAGCAGCTAAAGAAGGTCAGTTTGGGACAAGCCAGTTGCAAAAATGGCATCGTCAGGAGACCAGAGCTTCAAGTGACAAGAGCACTGACACCACTTGCGGTTCAAGCCCAAATAAGCCTGTGTCATAGAAGTACAAAGGGTTTGCAGCTGAGCCCTGGCTTGCATTACTCTCCAGCCTGTGGTCACAGGGAGTGGTAGCAGCAGTCGTGTGAGCACTGAGTGTGTTATACTCCAGAGTGAACTTCCAGACAAGTCATTTGTTTTCTAAAAAGGCTAAATCCTTATTTCCGCTGAGATGTACCACTGGCCTGAAGTTCCCAAGATCTAAGCAAAGCCATCAGTCACAGCCAGCTGGGCCTGGACTGCAGGAAAGAAGCAGTCCATATCTTTTAGAGACAAGAAGGTACACAGGGACAAACTGCTGACCTGGTATGCAATTGCTCTAAACAAATGCATAATGGAAAGATGTAAACTGGCCCCTACTTCACTTTCAAGGAGAGGACAAGCCAGCTATTTACTGCCCTAAGAGAGAACCTCCTTCTTCACTGTCTGTAGATGCATGAGCCAAAGATAGAGCAGGAATAATAAATGCAAATAAGGTTGAATTTCCCCAAGCATTCAGTGCTGTCTGACTGTGCTTTGGAACTGATTTACCCTACAACAGAACTGGACAAACACTGAGCATGTGTAAACTACCCCATTAATTAATTGCTTGTATCTTTCTTCCCTGGCTGTTCAGGGAAGCTTACACCCCAGATGAAGTTGTTCCTGTGCATTTAATATACAGGGTCAACATAAAAATCCAACTGATGTGAAAGTTCAACCTTTGCTTTGTGACTGGTGCCACTGGGTACCAGCCCTCGGCATAAATGAGAATGACCCAGAGGCACTCTAGTAGTCAGTAATACTTTGAGGAGGAATCTTAAGGTTGTGTCCCTGCAGGGCTGAGGATGGGGTGATACAGATAGCTATGCCAGCTGCATGTGCTTCTGGGAACCTGCCTGCAAATGGATAATCCAGTTTCCCAACTGCTTTGTGCCACAGAAGTAGTATAAACTGCTAGGGCATGGCCCAGAGCTTAGCCCAGTTTCTCTGTGATTTCTCTCCTATACAAAAACTGAAATCACTTTTTCCACCACTGAAATGGAGCAAATTCCACCTTGGGTGGAATATGACAGCTCTTTAAGGATGATGCTACGGAGTCTGAGATAGGAAGTGAAAGGAACTGTAACTCGTGCAAATCCAAGGGGAATACAGATAAGAAGAATATTAGTCTGCAAATGGGAAGGCATCCCAGATCACTAGTACTCAGACATTCGGTTTTATATCCAACCCAATGGCAGTGACTGATACCACCCTCTGTGACCATACTCCTTTGCCAAGGACCTGATTAGAGGCACTTAATACACTGAGGTTCTTGTTGAACAGTACTCTTTCTAGCAGTACAATAGCATTTTTTTTGAGAAGTCCCACCCTAAATACTGACCAAACTCAACCTGCTTAGCTTGATAACAGCAGCTCCATTAAAAATCTGTCTCATGCACCGATTTTGCCTTTTTCTATCATCCGTGATCAGCTCATCAGTAAACAGCTAAGCAGAAACTTGATTAAAAACGTGAAAAAAAGAAGATTTTATCCTCTCCAGGAAGATTTAATGCAGAGCTGTTTTAAGCTCCTTCCCACAACAGGTTTTCACAACTTGTCGCTTGAAATCACTCACGCAGAGGCTGTCTATCTAAACTCAAGCTGTGCTGCCCAGTCCAATTTCTGTTCCTCCCACTAATTCATCAGTTTATCTCAGCATTCCAGCATCTTTTCAAAGGTTTTAATACCTGGCAAAGATTTATGCAAAGGTGACTCATGGTCAAATGTCAACAAGCAATTTACAAGCAACGTTTCAAAGAGATTCTTGGAGGAGGCAGAGATCTCGGTTTATGGCATGAGTGTTTGATTACTACCCTCTCAACATAGCCCCTTCGAACCAAAACACAATTACCAGATGTAGAACTGAAAGCAGAATAGCTCAAGAGCGATTGGAATCAGCAAAAAATCTACTCGTCACAAAAATCTGTACAAACGCAGACTTAGAGAACTAATCCCTCTCTCTGTGTGCACAAATATCCTCTCAGGAAGGCACCTAATGTGTTTATTTTGGGGGTTTTTTCACTACTGCTGCCAAGACCTCTTCACTCACTGTTCTGACCATATATGACTAACGTACAGCATCTTTGGGAGCCTTCAGGACTGTCTTTATCTGATCCCTGTACTAAACATGCTCTATCTGACCTCCAAATTTAATGAAACTGGCTGAAATGAAATATTTTTGAGACCAGCATTCTAAGGGTTGACAATGTCTTGATAATGATAAAAGAAATCATGTACATATTTGGTTTTCTCTTCTCCTTTGAAATGTAATCCTGGGGCTGTGTGTAAAGAAGTAATTGTATTTGAAAAAGAGAAATAGGACCATGTAAAGTCAAACTTTGAGAAGCTCTCAGCACAGGCAGAAAGGATTTGGATTGGAGTCTGGGGCACAGAAAAGGATTGACAGTGAGAGGCAGAAGACAAACGGTGAACTGGAGAGTTGCATAGGTCACTGGAATAGCATCGCAGGCAGAAGGATGAAAGGACAGAACAAGAGAAAAAAACATATTAGAGAGATGTATGTATTCACCTATGCACACGTATTTCTACATATTTATCTACCCACACTTTGTCGAGTTCTTATATGCCCATCTGTCCACACGACCTAACTGCTTCCCAACTCTTTCCCTTCTAACCTCCTGCTTCTTTCTCTCTACACCTTCCCCCCTTTCAAAACTTGCTCTTCCAGTGCATCTCTGCTTCCAATGAAAAGCGTTTCTCCCTCCTCTCATCCATTCAATCCATCACGAGCCACGTTTATAGCTATCTGGACACAGTGAAATTCCAGGGCTCTGGTACATATATAACCACTTCTTTTCATGTAATCTCAGGATTATTCTTTTCAAAGGGAGGGAAGTAAATTTAATGAACTTTTATAAATGCTGATATTTTAAAAATAAATTAATGGGGTGCAACAGGACTTTATTAAAATACAAAGAGATTAGCAAGGTCTCATTCCCTTCAATTATTAACAATGTACTTGCTCTCCAGAAAAGTACCCATGAAAATTTAAAACAGATGAAAATGGTTGTTCACTTAAAACTGCTAAGTTAATTTGTGAGAACTGTTTTATTCAAAGGCATTAAATGAATACTGCAAGGTTTGATATGCGATAATCCATCATTCATGTGGCACAAACATGGAGATCGATAAAATGCTGTGTCAAGAGGAGAGGTGAACATGGCATCTTTGGAGGATTACTGCACAAGCGGCTTGTTTCAATTCATGGGATGTCCAAAATCAATATTAAGTCATAGATTTTACAAACTGGATGCCTTTTTGTTTTTTCACTTGTAACTGCAGACTCAGCTCACATTTGGAGGCTGAAATGGAATGAGTTAAAAGGAGAAAACCGTGTCTCAAAGGCTTTGGTATAAACTTTCACCAAAAGCAGTTTTTGGCATTGAGTTTGGGAATGGCCAAATCACTGGGGTTTTAGGATAACCACTACAAAGTCAGCCTGGAAGGAAATTTGGGTGTGGGTTATAGGCCATATTGGATCTCTCTCCAAAACAAAACTCAAAGTAAGATTAAAAGCTCTGGCCTAGGCCATGGTAAGAATGGAAACCCATCTAGGAAACATGCATCTGGATTTGTCTGCTGCAGCTGAATGCAGACCTTTGAGTCAGACCTTTTCTTGCAAGCTACAAGTAGTATTATTAGGACTGTGCACCTGCTTGAACCTACTTGGTTTAGAGCTTGAACTCCAACTTGAACAACCTTGGTTTTATTGCTTTCATTGTTTGCATTAGAGTAGGGTCAAAAGACAGCCACCTGACACCAAGGCCACCAGAGCATATGGCTGTTGCTTTTGTTCTGAGAAAGAAACAAAACAAGGCCAAAACAGGGAAAAGAGAGGAAATCTACTGTAAAAGGAAAGTGTTTTGCACATGGTGCCCATTGTACCAATTGATTTTTGAGTACAAGGGGTTCTTTTACCCAGCATGATTATTCTTGAGGCCATGAATAAAGTTTATTTCTGTTTTCATTTGAACAAAAGAATTCTTGTAAAAGACTGTTTCCTTATGATGCATGGTGTAAATGCACAGTACTCAGAAAAGTTGTGGCCAGGAACCCGTGCAAGCCCACCGGCTCAGAGGGTAGAGTTAGAGGGATATATTCCCTGGGGTTCTCACCCCCTTGCTGTTGACTTTCTTTCCGTGTTTCTGCAATTACTGTGCTTTCCAAGGTGAGATTAGGCAAGAACAAGGCTGCTGATCTGACCACACAGATTAGTTTTATCTCTTAAGGATAAGGCTACTCAGTTCATGATAGTCTGTTATCTGTATTCATAATGAGCAGAGATGTAATGGAGAATCACCAGACTGCAGTGAGTAGCCAAAGTGAATTGTAAGCAGCGTCTGTGTCTCTTTGTTTAGCTTGCTCTATGGTCTGATAGTACCAGACTGGGCAGAGAGACGCCAAGTAACTCCCATCACGGCAAGGACCCAAAGCCACGCATTTGAGCCACTGCGGCCAGGGGCAGATGCAGTTGGCCTCAGCTAGTCTAAGCCTAGGAAAAGAAGAAAGAAACGGCGATGAGACAGTCATTCGTTATTTAAATAACTGTCCTAGTTTTGCCTGGGATAGAGTTAATTTTCTTCCTAGTAGCTGGTATAGTGCTGTGCTTTGGATTTAGCATGAGAATAATGTGATAACACACTGATGTGTTAGTTGTTGCTAAGCAGTGTTTATACAAAGTCAAGGACTTTTCAGCTTCCGGTGCTCTGCCAGCAAGGAGGTGCACAAGAAGCTGGTAGGGGACACAGCCGGGAGGAGCTGATCCAAACTGGCCAAAGGGATATTCCAAACCATATGGTGTCATACTCAGCATAAAGAGCTCGGGGGAGAAGGAAGCGGGGGATATTTGGAGCGGTGGCATTTGTCTTCCCAGGTCACCATTACGCATGATGGAACCCTGCTTTCCTGGAGATGGCTGAACACCCACCTGCCCATGGGAAGGAGTAAATTAATTCCTTGTTTTGCTTTGCTTGCATGCATGGCTTATGCTTTACCTATTAAACTCTCTGTGTCTGAACCCACGAGTTTTCTCACTTCTACTCTTCTGGTTCTCTCCGCCATCGCACTGGGAGGGAGTGAGCGAGTGGCTGGGTAGGGCTTAGTTTCTGCCTGGGGTTAAACCACGACAGACTGATAACAGAGAGTACTGAAATATGGACAAGCTACTGCAAGGTAAGATGCAAGAAAAGACCATGTCTGTTCATACCTTTATGGAGCTAATGATGGAAACAATAACTGTTATATCAAACTGGCTTGAAGACAGAGGGAACCAAGAAAGACGACGATAATAAAAATTGTTTTGTTTCTTTCTGGGCTAGCCTGAACAGACCTGCATTGTAGTGGTTTGCTGGGTGAAACAGGGGTCTTGGTAACCTGACCTTCCACACCCTGTTTAAGCATTACACAGCTCTTTATACCTCATTTAATGAAATAATTCCTTCCTGGTGCATAACAGCCCAGATACACGGTTTAAGTGCAAAAGCTATGGAATTATTTGCAGGGAAGAAGCAGATTCTTTTGCAGTTTCTCTGATCCAGTATTGAAACTGCTACCATGGCTCAAAATTGCTCTATGCTGGCGTGTAGAGACTGCGAACTGCCTGCTCTCCTACAAATCTGGGCAGAGCAGCAATACAGAAAAAAGAACAGCTAGAAGTGCACAGGGCTTTTAAGTGTCTGTAACAGCATCTTTGGTTGATTAAAGAAGTGTTCATGCTAATCATATCTTGTGCTTAATGAACTAACACAAATTGCATCAAGCAGTGACTCTTTTATGTAACATGCTTACCCATGATACAAACCTCTACAACAAAAATAAAGCAAAACGACCAGCTGAGGCATGCCCTTCCTTCCCTTGAATGACAGATCTTGGAAGGTCACAATTAACACAGTGTTTCGAAGCTACCGGTGAAATACTTACTACAGAGTGTTACACACCTTCTGGTGAGGGGAAAGACAACAAACGTACAGACTAGGGAGTCAGAGAGAAGGATAGACAAGAACAGTGTAAGCAGTGTAAGAATACCCATTTTATCAGCTTTTCTTCATGCACACAGTGAATCCTAGTTCTAGTGAGTGTCTTCCCTTGTAAAGAGGCAGCTTCCTCTAACCAGTGAGTCTGGGGTTTTGTCCTGACCTTTCATCATCATTTTTGGTATGTCTATTGCCAGTCTATTCCTGGCTCTGTTTCTGACTCACAGCATTAATTTGGATACATTTATTTCATTTTCTCCATGCCTCAGCTTCCTTTTCGGTAACACTTAACAAGCTGAAGTCACTGATATGTGGTAGAGCACTTTGAAATTCCTGGATAAAAGTAAGAGAATAGCTTCTGCTATGAAAGATGACCAAATGTGTGAATGAATAAACCTAGGGTCAGATAACATATTGGAAAGATATTTGTAAAGAGATAATGGAACATTTATTTACAGAGCCATCGGAAGGCCAGACCTCGTCTTCTTGTAAATGGAAACAACAGTCCATTTCTTTGGGCTCTGGGCCAATTTATACAAAGGCTGACACATTATTAAAAACAGAAAAGGTCTATTTTCCATTTCTCAAAGCAGGCATTTTCATTGCCTTATGCTGCTTCTCTAGCTAGCATGATCTGGTGTTGGTTTTGCAATCTCTTTCTGTGTTCTTCAGCTAAAGAATCTGATCCTAAAAGGATCAGGGAGAATTTCTCATGCTTCTTGTTGCCTTTACACAGGCTTTTCTTGTCAATTTTCGCCCTAGTACCTTGGTCACGGGTGGCACACCAGTTTTTTGCTTGTTTGTTTTTCCTGTGGCAAGGAACCATCTAGCTTCTGAGACTTGAACAACTGTCCCCTTTTAAAGGCAGTTCAATGAAACATAAGGATCTGTGACCTGCAAGGTCTGACCAGTTGACCTTATTATCCTAAATGAACACTCAGAGCTTCAAGTAGCTAAGAATCCTTATTCCTCAGTATGCTGCTGTGGATCTGCCTACAAGCAATTGCCTAAAGACATTCTGGCTCTCATGTTTGTGTCATGACCAAAAGTATCCAGTGGGCAAGGATTATCAATAAACACCAAGCAGCGGTGCTCTCTTAGCATTCTCTTTATCAATTTTTGCCTACTTTTGGTGATGAAATTGCATTGATAAGTAGTAATAAGACCATTAGACAAACATGACACTCCCTTATCCCCCATATCTTCTTTGCCTGGGGATGTGAGAAGTGGCAGGACGTTATGAGATTTTGCTGGTTTCCCTGGGCTTAATCACTAGCCCTTTGGAAGCAATTTGTTGGCTTGGAGGGAGAAGGGGGAGTGCACTGCCTTGGAGGCACTTCCCTTGCCTATCACTGGTTTGCATTTACTTAGTGATGGAGCACCTTCCCTAACTCATGGGTGTACAACAGCCCCACTACATCAGTTTGGTGACAGCAGTGACCTGACAATGCATAGAGCTGTTGATTTTAGCTAGGGTCCAAAAGCCCCCACAGCAGACCTTTCCTAACTGAGACCCCAAGCATCCAGCCTCAGAGTCAAAAGACAAAGGCAAGACAAGTGTTTCTGTACTGCATAGTGGGAGGGTGGAGCTGAAAGCACATTCAGGGCTGAGCTACGAAGAAGGAAGGTGCATGAATCCTTTCAGATGGGAATGGAGCAGGCACTCACAAGCAACCTGCTCGTATAGCTTTTGCAGTTTTGCTGAAGTCCTCATAATTTTTCCAGGCACTTCTGCTGCAGTGCAGCTATTTTAGCCTGGTCAATGGCTAAAAACCAGCCTGATGGCAACATACTGAGGACCCTTTGTTTCTTTCAGGGAGGATTATTCCCTCATTATATTCTTATTGGAAAAGAATGATACTGCAAAATATTCCCAGATTTAGGGTATCTGTCTGCCAATTCAGTCCAGCCTAAGCCAATCCAATCTATCCATCCATATGCAGAGATATTCAGGAACCCACCTGAGAGCTGGAAAGTGAGAAAGTAATAATTTTATGACCTGCAAAGATGTTGCTGTGAACAAGCTTAACTGAAAGAATTCATCTTCACTGAGCAATGTTTTACTCGTAGGGTTTTCAAGGTTGGGGACCAGGCTGCCTGGATGCTCTATCATTTTTACCATGGCACTTCTTCATTTTTCCTTTTACTGTTAGCACTTGCCTCTTTCCCCTCCCTCTATTTTAATTTTCAACCTTTTGGTAAATGGTTCCAATTTATTTGGCCTCTCCATAGCTCTCTCCCTCCCCTCCTCTCGATTTAACTCTCCATAGGAAGAATGAATTTGAAGTCGTGGAACTGCTTCTACCCTGGCCAGGAGGGTTGTGTAGTCAAAATCGGTTAGTGGTTCGGAAGAGCTCAGATGCTATGGTAACAGAGGCCACAGAGGTATTCAGACAGGTATGATAGCTGTCATTTTCTTTTCACTCCCCCTTCTGTAGACCTCCTTTGGCAAGGGTTGCCTTTGAATTTTGATTTCAGGAAACACCAATTTTAAGTGCACGTGGCTTCATATTACTGGTGTAATATCTACTGGTGTGTGTGTGTTTGTTTGTTACTATAAGATTGTATGTCCAGATTACTAGGCCTTGCAACCATGGTAAGGTTTCATTTTCTTCCACACAAGCAAAACTGACAATCTGATAAATTTCAGTGATTTCCATTCCAATGGACATTCTTCAAAATGAAATCTATGGGTAAATTCCATGTAGCCTGGGATTCCACTGGGAGCTCACTGCACAGCTACTGTGTGCATGAACACCTTTCATCCTATATAAAAAACACTCACAGACCTTAAATGCCTTTACTGCTTTTTATGTACACAGGAAGATTATAAGAATGACTGTAAAGAAACTAAAACTTGACTAAAAAGAGAGGAGATAATAAATCAAACTATTTGTTCTGAACCCTTGGCTGAATAGAAAGTTTGAACACTTAACCCCTTCCAGTTTCATTACTTGCTAAACCAAGAGATTCTCTGCAGAGGGAGGTAACGACTTACAGCATTGCCAACACTATTTTCTATTCCTAGTCTTTAGGCCTCATAGAAGTGTTGGCTGTCTGACTGCTCCAAGCGTTCAAAGAGAATTTTGTTGAGCTATCTAATAACAAAATGAGTTTTTAAAGTTAAGTTAAATTTCAAGGAGGCTTGCAATTAGAAGAATAACTTTTTTAAAAAAAAAACCCTCACCATGAATTTCTTGACAAAGAAATTAATCTGACCGCTCACCAAACTTTGCTGGGGACCTTCCCTCAGTTTCCCTCAGCCTTTACCTTTGTAAATCATTTTCATACCAACTTTGACAGTGTTCTCATCCTAGATGTTACCTGAATCTCTCTGGAAGTTGGCTAGCTTTAGAAGCTCAATAGCACCTGAGTTGAAGTCAAATTCCACTCTCAAAATTCTCCCCAGCCTCTGCAATGGATTAACCAAGCTCAGTATAAATCCCCAGCACCCTGTGCTAAGCCTTCTTCCACGTATTTTGGACAAGAGTGAGTTAAAAAAACAGAGCTGAAATTCCAGGCTTGCATGTCTGCCATTGGAGCAGATTCACTGCTTGGGATAATTCCTCTGAATTGAACAGCACTAACCCAGGGATGAACCTTGCCTACAAGCCATACGATGCTATGCACTGTAAATCCCCCTTCTCATTTCTTGCTCTGGCTCCACAATATTTATTGTCTGGGCTAGTGAAGCAAGGAGCAGTGTCACATGTTCATGACACGAATATGCTGTCAGGGAGCCTTATGTCTGATGGCCTGGTTGACTAGAATGGGGACTTAGATATTAGCAGCTTTTATCTAAAAGGGGAGGGAAAGCTCCATTTGCAGGATAGAAGGCATAATATTGAAATGATCCATCACAGCTGATGTACCCAGATGGCTTTATGAATGACAGACACAGGAAATGGATTGCCCAGTTCAACATGTTTAAAGCAGCAAAGCTGAGAAGTAAATCCTTGTGCTATTGGAACCCGTTACCTGAACAGATACACCATATCTGCTGCTTGGAAATAAAGAAATAAAAATAAAAATTGAGGGCTGTACAAAATACTTCCTCATGTTACCTTAATCATAGTACAGTACACTTCAAACAAACAAGGCAAAGACCAAGCAGATAGATGGACAAAGGAAGAAAGAGTTAATCTTCGACGCCTGAACTAAAACAGAAACTGAACTGACCTCAGCAGAGGGCAAGCACTGGTTAAGCACACTGGTACCCAGGTTACATTTTAATGTGTTCTCATTTTCACAAAGTGAATCTAGACAGCTGATAAGATGCTTTGGGATCCCACCAGATGAAAGCTGCTATGGAGCCCTGGCAAAATTGTCATTACTGCCTTGTCATGCTTTACGTGCTTTTTAAGGTAATTTCCTGCTAAGACTGGTATTAAACAAAATTATACAAAGCACCACTGCAAGGTCACTCTATATATTTAATTCGTCACATTAAAATTCCTCATCTGCCATGTCTGTTGATTCGTTTATCTGTTTAATTAGTTACAATGGCTGTATGAGTTGCTATTCTGTTGTCTGTCAGCATGACAGATTAGCATATCCATAATGCAAATTACAACCCCTCTTTTAGGATACCCATCGCACATAAATGTTAAGTGACAGACCCCATAATTACACAGCAATTGTTGTCTCCCTACTCCTGGGTTCCTGCTCTACATCCATGGTTTTGAACCAGGTCAAAGTCATGTCTACAAATTGATTTCAGGTTTAAACCTACTCTGGCTTATACAACCACGGAAAATTTTCAGCTACCTAGCAGACCTCATTAAAGTTCAGTACGTCACAGGTCACAACCAGGTTATGAGTGTGGGCACCATTGTACTAACTAAAGCATACCTACCCACCTTAAATCTTCTTGCTGACAACGCCCAGGACTCAGAAGAGAATAACAGGAAATTACTGAATAATCAGACCATAGGATAAGCATCTTCCTCAGCACTGCCATTTGGATGCCGCCTGATAACCTGAGGCGCAATACTGACACGGTGACAATAAACTCTGAAAGAAGTCCTATTCTCTCCACGGGGAGCAACGAACTGTCTGCCAGGACTCTGGTGTGATATGGCTGGAATTGTAGGCTATGTCGATAATATCTGAAAATCGCTATTGGCTAACTCTCAGAAAGAGATGCTCTCTAGTGTAACTGGGAATTGTTAAGCTTGGTATTATTGTCATCATTTATCTAGCAAGGGAAAAGAATCACTCAGACCCCGTTGTATGCGGGAGGCCTACCACAGTGTTCCCTTCTGGCTTTAAATCGCACACATTGAAGAGCTATGCCTCCTTTTGATTTGGCACCTCTTGGTTAGGGCTTCAGATGGTGAGTTGGGAATTGTAAGATCTGTTAAAGGAACCGTGCTTTATGTCTGCATATCTCTGTGTAAAAAGGAGGGCAATGTTTATCTTGGTTAGAAGATGTTGATGAGGAACCTTTATTTAGTTAAATAATTAGGAGTAGGTCTTTCCCTAGTTACACAGACAAGTAAGTCTTAGGTTATTATTTTATCACTTAGGATCATAAGCACTCTGGGACAAAACCTCTTGTACTAGTTGCGGTAAGGTTAGTGGCGTTACGACGCTGACGGTCTGGCCCTGTGTTCAGCTCTGATGCTAAGCAGCCCTGGGTCTCTACGTGCGCTGCCTGCAAACCACCCTGCTCCTTATGCGGTGAGGTCCTGTACAAAGCATTTGTTCCCCCTGCATTTACTTTCAGTGCCCCACTATTTCTGCTCACTTGGCACACCCACCTGGCTGGCTGCTCCCTGAGCCTTTTCTACTTTACCACAGAGCAAGCATTAAAGGAAAGAAAGAGTTATTTGCAAATCTTCCATGTTTTCCGAGTTGCCTGAATTCCCCCAGCACTAAGGTGTACGTGTGCAGATGCCTATGTTTCCCCAGCGTTCCCTTCAATGACTACGCTCAGCGCTTTTCTAGCACAGAGCCAAGGATTATTCTAGTGGAATTACAAGAGACGAGGCAACTCTGTCTCTGCAGAGAAAACAATTTCACAGAAGACTACACTAGGTTAGGATGGGGAGCAGGGGCTCAAAGGCAGTGAAAAAGAAGCTGATGTCTCTTTGGCTTGACAGAATGAAGAGCCAATTAGGGTAAACTGGCATCCAAAGTATATTTTTTTTTAAAGGACAGAAAGGCATGGAAGCATGAGGTGATTTGATTCCACATAACGTTTTTGCTAGCTTAATTACCACTGTATCTCCATACATCCCCTTCCTGGGCACTTTATTCTTAATGTTGCTTTTCACTGGTCCCACAGAAAACTTATTGTGCTTAGATGATGAAGGAATGGGGTATGATTCAAAGAGCATGGTACACAGGTACCTGGGGAAGAAGGAACTAGGACGCCTGTGCACCTTAGCTACTAATTCCATGTCTGATTTTGGTCAAAATACACTTTTTTTTTTTTTTGTACTTAAGAAGCCTAATGACAGAAGGCATGGTTTTTCTGTGGTTTTGCAGAGTTTAAATCAGCAGGAAACCAGGTGGGAAACAAACAGTTGGATAAGAAGAGACAAAAAAAATAAAAAAAGCCTTATGAAAGATCTTGCTTTTGTATTGTACGTAGTACTGCTCAAAGCACAAGTTTGGAAAAGACTGATAAATCCCTTTTTGATGGATTTCCAGCTCAAGACGTATGTGGTACCTGTAACAAAAAGAGGTACGCATGCAAACCATTTATTTTGACCTAACATAGCATCTGTGATTCAGAGGGACAAAGACAGAAGCCTATAGCTTTATATCATCATCCAAAGGCTGTACTCCAGCTCTGAGTTGTCTATCACTTATGCTTTGCAAATACAGGCAGCTGGTTAACCACAGGCTTTGTTCATTCTCCAGAAAGTTCCTGAAGCAAAACTCAAATCCTAGCACAACATCCAGTACAGCTCCATGCAACCAGGTTGCATCAGCTTGGTCAGGGACAGTTGCAGACCACAGCATGGCAATGCTGCGGATGGTAAATGCATGCTTCACAATTCTCAACCTCCTTAAACCTGAAAAGAAGCCACATTTCAACTGGCTGTTCAGCCTTAGCCTGATTTCATCAAGTAATGCAGACATCTAGAAACTCTCAGAGATCAAATTCTCAGCACCTAACAATGACTTAAAGAAACCGCAAATAAATAAAATCCCTCAGTGCTGGAAGGGCAATCAACAGTGTTAGCGGGCATAAGGAAGAAACAAACACACCCTGCTCTCAGTCTCCCTTGCAGACATTACAGGCATGATTTACAGACATACAGTTTGTAAGAGTAGGTGGAAAACTAGACCCAGGAGATTAGGCCTTACCTTTCCGTGTAAATTAGGAACAACTCAAGTGAAAACAATGAAGTGTGAAACATACATACAAAATAAATAATTTTTTTTTCTTTCTTCTTTCCTTCATCTTCTGAAATGAAATACATTTGGAGAGGGACCTCACTTCTCTGGGGTTCCATTGGTTCACACTGCAATGATGTGAAGCTGGAACACATTTCTCTTGTGTGTATACAAAGCACAAAGTAAGGCTATGAGATGGAAAACAACATGACAAGCGATGACCTACAACAACAGAGAGAGCTCAGGAAACGGAAGGAGTGCAGGGACCTTTGGGAAATCTGTTTTCTTTCTGTATTTCTTGTACCATACTCTGCCCAGTGAGACCCTGATCTCAGATTCACCCTCTTCTATAAAGGGAAGGCAATGCAACCTGGAGGACAGAGTGCTATTCCACATCTTGAGAAAACTGAACTCTTGTCTCACACCTGTCTGGGGCCTGCTTGCCTTGTGCGAGTTAAACCTTCCTCAGTTTCTCCATTTGGAAAATGAAGATGATGATCCTGACCTTTAGAAAGGTGTTGGCAGTAGGTGGACAGAACATGCAATCTAAGAGCTTGGTAGTACCACTATAATACAAATAACGGTAGTAACAAGACGACATTTTGTTTTCCTC